>NW_003306956.1:0-3977 GCF_000142945.1 Phytophthora infestans T30-4
GAGAGATAGATCCGAGTCCCCCAGGTTCGGGAATGAGGACCCACAGTGGGGCCCATGGTTAAGGTCGTGTTCGTACAAAGTATCTGAGATTTCTAGCATTCGTCTCCCATGTTTTCGGCGGAGTGCTAGAAACAATGATACATTCATGCAGATCCCGAATCCACCGACAGATGAAATGATCCACAGGAACTCGGTTGGGAGCTTCATAGGAAAACGGCGAACCAGGTTGGTGGCAGTCAAAGATCTTATTCGTCTGGCTACGGGAGTCAGGCATTGTAGCTTGGTGTGTTCGACGCAGAGGATATCTTCGAGCTAGACCTGGATCTCATAGTATTCGCGACGCGGGACCTCTTTGCCAGAGTTAAGTCCATCACCGGAGAAAGGTCGCGCACTATGGATCCAGTGTCGTCGCCGAGGATCAGCCAAGCTGCGTCCTCAAACTACGAATCCGCCGCTGAGGATGAGTCAGACACGTCGTCCGAACCACGACGCATGACTTTAGGACCCTCCGGGGCATCCATGCTGGAAGCGCGGGCGAGGATCCGAGGACAGGAAGTCCCTGTGAACGTGAAAGCTCGGGATCCAGTACGCCCTACGCGCGATCTGACACAATCCAGCCAGGATCGAGCCAGATCCGGCAAGAAGCCAGTGGGATTATCGTCAGATCAGGCTCGAGGTAATCGCCTCACGGATCCAGTCCCGCCAATGGACCAGACGGCCACAGGCTCTTCCGACACTTCCTCGGGCACCCTGCAGCGGCACTTTGAAGCTGCGATGAATCGCTTCCTGGCCGAACAGGGTATGAGAGCGCCCGTGCCACAAGTGCAAGTGCTCCACGAACATGGAGCACGGGACGTGGAGATGGAGTCAGTAGAGGGGGACAACTCCCATGATGAGTTCGACCCAGACGATCTGGATGGCCCATCCACTTCGGCAGCCGTGGTAGCAACGGCCACAGCCGGGGCAGGTGGATCGTCCATGATCCAGAGGGTACGGATCTCAGCCATATCGGACTTGAAGGAGTTTACGGGCAAGGATCAAGATGAGGACCGAGCGAGAACATGGATCAGCAAAGTCAAGTCGGCCCTCATGAGAGATCAAGCGTCGGATGCTGAGAAGTGTCTGACCTTTGCGGATCTGCTAGCGGGGCCAGCCAGGAACTGGTATCGGCAGCTGGGCAGATCAACCAGGAACAAGTGGCCAGATTTGCTGCGCAGTTTCCAGACCCAGTACTGTGGATTGGGAGTGTCGGTGGCACGACGATACTACCACGCTCGCCCGCAGATCGGATGAATCCCCGCTGAAATACCTACATCGACTAAATGTGGCCGGTCTACGGGCCAAGTTGAAGATCAAGGATGGGGGATCCAAAGTACTGCGGGAACACGTGGATCACTTCATCGAGACGTTGGGAGATGTGGATCTGGCCGACAGGCTGACCCTGTTACGTCTTTCAGACGCAGATGAGCTTGAGGAAGTGCTGCGGGCGGTGGATCGCGCGAAACACCGCCAGAAGAAGGCGGCGGTCGGATCCGGCAAGTATCGCCATAAGGCTCCGACGCCTACGGCCCCAGCTCGACGTGTCCACCAAGTCACGACGCCCGACTCAGGAACTGAATCAGGATCCGACGGTTCGGACTCCGACCCTGAAGATTACCGTCGGGTCTGTCTCACTGCATCCAACGATCGAACGGCGAAGACAGGAGACAACTCTCGACCGGGGGATACCGTACCCGGGACCGTGGGATGTACAGATCCCGAGATCTCATGGACGGGGCAGCACAAGTCAGGTGTTCACAGTGCGGATCCCGGAAGCACGTCAGCAGTGGTAGCAACAGCCACAGCCGGGGCAGGTGGATCGTCCATGATCCAGAGGGTACGGATCTCAGCCATATCGGATCTGAAGGAGTTCACGGGCAAGGATCAAGATGAGGACCGAGCGAGAACATGGATCAGCAAAGTCAAGTCGGCCCTCATGAGAGATCAAGCGTCGGATGCTGAGAAGTGTTTGACCTTTGCGGATCTGCTAGCGGGGCCAGCTAGGAACTGGTATCGGCAGCTGGGCAGATCCACCAGGAACAAGTGGCCAGATTTGCTGCGCAGTTTCCAGACCCAGTACTATGGATTGGGAGTGTCGGTGGCACGACAATACTACCACGCTCGCCGCAGATCGGATGAATCCCCGCTAGAATACCTACATCGACTAAATGTGGCCGGTCTACGGGCCAAGTTGAAGATCAAGGATGGGGGGATCCAAGGTACTGCGGGAACACGTGGATCATTTCATCAAGACGGTGGGAGACGTGGATCTGGCCGACAGGCTGACCCTGTTACGACTTCCCGACGCAGACGAGCTTGAGGAAAGTGCTGCGGGCGGTGGATCGCGCGAAACACCGCCAGAAGAAGGCGGCGATCGGATCCGGCAAGTATCGCCAAAAGGCTCCGACGCCTACGGCCCCAGCTCGACGTGTTCACCAAGTCACGGCGCCCGACTCAGGAACTGAATCAGGATCCGACGGTTCGGACTCCGACCCTGAAGATTACCGTCGGGTCTGTCTCACTGCATCCAACGATCGAACGGCGACGACAGGAGACAACTCTCGACCGGGGGATACCGTACCCGAGGACCGTGGGATGTACAGATCCCGAGATCTCATGGACGGGGCAGCACAAGTCAGGTGTTCACGGTGCGGATCCCGGAAGCACACCGAATCTGGATGCTGGAAGCAGCTGGTCTGTGAGAAGTGTGGCAAGAAAGGTCATCCCGGGGATCATTGCTTCTACGTGTGTCGCGGGTGTGGCGAGATTCACGACGTCGGCAAGTGCCCGATGGAAGAATTCTACAACCAGATCCGCCAATGGTTTGATTTAGCCAAGCACCGAGGGATGTTGCCAGAAGTGGCCGAGAAGATGTTAAACTAGGACGTTCGCCGGGTTTGAATCCGGTACGAGCCGAGCGTTCTAGGTATTGCATTTATGCATTTGTGAACAAGACATCGCTAGATCCAGGTAGCAGGACCCTAGATCCAGTCGATAATACATGTGATCTACATGAAGTGTCGGTTGCCAAGATGCTTCAAGTGGATGAGTTTGCCAGATCCGAAGTTTCTTCAACCCTGGATCTACAAAGGGGAGAGGCACGTGGTTATTGGGAGAGGCGCCAACATGGCCGATGGTTTGAGCCTACCAAGGGTGAGGTCACTGCAGATCCACCTAAGGTCTGTCAGGTCACTGGATCCCGTGGATCTGAGGATGTTGGATCCATGGATCTGCTAACCGGGGAGTCCCGTGGATACTGGAAGTACCATGCCCCAGGAAAGTGGTTCAGACAAGCCAAGGTAGGGGGCAAGATCAACAATGAAAAAGCAATTCTACTCCTAGATAGTGGTGCCGAGGTGTCTATACTAGATACCGCCTTTGCTCGTAAGGTTGGGTGCCAAGTGGATGGGAGTCGGATCCAAGATTGTGTTGGGATTGGTGAAGGCGTATACCGTACGAACGGGAGAACGCGAATCAAGATCATGTTGGCAGGTTGTTTGGTGTACTGGTTTGATATTTGGGTTGGAGATCTCGCTGGTCAAGACGCCATCCTCGGGATGGATTTCATGGTACCAGCCGGAGTGAGATTGGATTTGGCGGATGGGACACTTTGTTTCCCTGACGAGATGTAGATCCAGCTCAGCGGACGGCGGCCGTTGTATGGAGCGAAGATGAGGATCATAAGGGCGGATAAGACAACCTGTATCGAGCCCGGGGAGACCTGGGAACTGCCAGATCGGTTAATGTGAGTGGAACATGAGAAACCGTGGGTCACTCGGGGCGAGAAATGGGTGCCTACCGTAATCCAGGGACCAGGTCGATCACAATACCTCCAGGTCACGAGCGTCAGCGACAAGAGACTATTACTGGACCATTATGAGGAGATCGGACGATGGTTGGCGAAGGACGGTATCCATAGCCGGCATGGATATGTGTCA
>NW_003306957.1:0-3982 GCF_000142945.1 Phytophthora infestans T30-4
GGGGATCCCCCCCCGCTACAAAGAAATGGCCAGAAATCTTGGTGTACCGAGGCCGACTACCCGAGATCGAAATCTCTCGGCAGAGGGGGAAGCTACCCAGCGGAAACCCAAACTGGCCCCTTGGTGATCGGCCCTTCATATCCAAACTCCCGCGATAGATCCTGCAGAAGGGATCGACGGGTTGAAGATCCAAGCAATGGAAGTTGGATCCAGGACGGGGGACGATCCCCCAGAATCGGCCCTTAGATAACGCAGGGTCAGTGGATGAAGGATTGCAGAGGGCTAAAGCCGAGCAGCCCGGATCCCGCTGATCCACAAGTGGATCCAAGCTCTCCATTGGATAAAGTGCCTGGATCCCCTATCGAGAGTGGCAACACTAGTCAAACCCGAACTGTCGGGCTTAAACTCGTTTAGAGGACCAACTGGATCCAACTGGTGGTTTCCCTGATACCAGGGTACCTGAACCCCCGAAGATAGAAGGACTGCCAGGCGAGAGAGGGCCGCGGTGTTTGGATCCAATGGTGGATCCTACGAAGACGGAAGATGAGCAAGTCTGTTACCGTGAAGGCGGGGATCTACACGCCGAGGATCTGGGAGAAGGCATGGCGGTAATCCCGGAGGTACCACTGACCACAGAAGAAGTCACGATTGATGATATCCAAGTGGATCCGGGGGCGAATGAACCTGCTGAAGTGGATCGTCTGCGTCAGAAAATCTGGGAGAGCCGACATCTGCTGATTGGTAAAGGTAATGCGTTACCGCCCGCTGCCCGCGGAGTCAAATGTGACATCGATGTCGGCGACGCGAAACCTATCGCTCAGAGGGTGCGGAAGGTGGCACCTCAGTTCCGGGAAAAACTATCGGACCTGATTAAGGGCCTGCTGCAAGCCAAGATCATCAGTTTCTCGACGTCCCCGTGGGCATCCCCAGTGGTAATCATCATCAAGAAGAACGGGGTGTGTGCATTGATTACCGGCTGGTTAACGGTCTGACTCGATTGATGGTGTATCCGATGCCCCTAATCAACGAGCTGTTGGAAGATCTGGATAAAGTACTCTGGTACTGTTCTCTAGACATGGCCAGTGATTTCTGGGTGGTTACTATGACGGATCGAGCTCGCGCAATATCCGCATTCATCACACCGTTTGGCCTGTTCGAGTGGAACCGGATGCCGTTCGGATTGAAGAACGCACCCCAGATCTACCAACGCCGGATCGATAACGCCCTCTATGGATTCACCCGAATACCGGAGTCCGAAACAGGTGGGTCTGGGGAAGGCCATACGGAAGTGGATCCATTCGAAGCGGGGGAGCCAGGGGATCCTGGGACCCCCTTCTGTGTTAGGACGCAGATCTTACATCGACGACATTCTGATCCCGGCGGAATCGTGGGATCTGTTGTGCGAGAGAGTGACGTCCTTACTGGAGGCGTGTACTAAGTGGAATCTCTCTATTAGTGTGGTAAAGAGCTATTGGGGGATGCGCAAGGTGGAGTACTTAGGCCATCGAGTTTCCAAGGAGTGATTGGAGGCGAATCCTAAGGACCTGTCTTCATTAGCCGATTTGTCCTTCCCACAGTCGTTACGGGCGATGCAATCTTTCTTGGGCAGTTTGAACTACTACAGTCGGTTCATCGAGGATTACGCCCTGTTTGCTGCGGTATTGTACGAATTGAGAGAGGTAGATTTTGCCGCGATGACCACTCCAGCTGTCCAGATGAAAATCCAAGAAGCTCTGGCCCAGGAGATGCCGGATCCACGAAGGGATCCAAGTGGTAGGACGCCAGAAGAGGACCTGAAACAGGAGCTAGACCCACCCCGGGACCAACAGAGAGAGGATCCAGGCTGGATAGAGACGACGGATCAGAACATGGAACAGGCGGAATCTCGGTGGATCCGAGCTCAACACGCATTCGTGGAACTGAGGAACAGAATCGCGACCACGCCTATCCTCCGTCACTTCGATCCGGAACGTCAACCTACGGTAATAGTTTATGCCAGTGACTGGGCAGTCTCAGCAGCTCTGGTTCAAGAACATGAGGGGATCTGTCATCCAGTCACCTTCGTCAGCCGGACACTGAAGCCGAATGAATTGAACTACGGAGCGGTGGAGAAAGAGATACTCGCGCTACGCGGAAGTTATATTCCGCGAAGAAGGACAGCCACCTCGCCATCCTTTGGGAGAGGTGAGGCGAGTTAGTCGCCGTCCTCAAGGACGCGTGGTCGGTGTAGATCACAAAGGGCCTAGAGCCCAGAAGGTGAACACGAAACTTCACAAGGGCATATTTCATTGCCAGGAGCTCCTTGTCGTGGACAGGGTAGTTCCGCACGGCGGCTTTGAGTTGCCTGGACTGGAACGAGATGACTCGTTCGTGTCCAGCCGTGTCGGCCTGCAGCAATGCACATCCGATGGCGTAATCGGAGGCATCGCAGACGACGCTAAACGGCTTCGTCTCGTCCGGCAGGGCCAGGACAGGGGCCTCCTGGAGACTGGCCTTGATGCTGTCAAAAGCATCCTGGTGCTCCTGCTCCCAGCGCCAGTCGACGTCCTTCTGAAGGAGGCTCGACAAAGGCTTAGCGAAGCCCGCGTACCCTGCGCTGTACTTGTGAAGATAGTTGGCCAAGCCCAACCACTTTCGAAGATCCTTCTGGGATCGGGGCGTCGGTCATGCTGCTATGGCCTTGACCTTGTCTGGGTCAGCCCGAACGCCCACGTTGCTTACGAAGCAACCGAGAACTTTGATCTCTGGTGACGCGAAAACGCACTTGTCGATGTTGGCGTAGAGCTTGTTCGCTTGCATCACGTCCAATACTCGACGGAGGTGTCCTAGATGCACCAAGCCCTGCGGCATGACGAGACACTCCCAAAGCATGCCGCTTGGGGTACTTACCGCGGTGAGCGGGATGTCGCTCTCTTGCATCAGGATTTGGTAGTATCCGTCTACCAAATCCAGCGCACTGTACAGTACGCTCCCGGCCATGTTGTTCAACAGCACGTCCTTCCGTGGGATTGGTGTTTGGGTCGGCACCGTTGCGTTGTTCAGCTTGTTATACGCGTGAACCAGACGACACTTTCCGTTCGGTTTACGAACGCAGAAAGTCGGCGTCGAGTGCGGGGATTTCGATTCCCGCACCATGCCTGCCTTCGCTTTCGCGGCGAAGAAGGCATTAATGACCTCGCACTGTTCGCGCGGGAGAGGCCATTGTCTCGTGACACAATACTTTGTGCCGGGCACGAGATCAATCTCGTGCCGTACGCCTCGATCCGGTGGGAGTTGGGTCGGTGGGTGTTTATTCACCACGTCCGCATACTCCGTCACCAAAGGATACACCGGATCCTTGGGGTTCTTGAGAATCTCAGAACCCAAGCGCGCCTGACGCTGCTTGTTCATGTCTTCCAGGACGTTCTCGTCCAAGACAGAGGAGGAGTTCAGCTCCTCCTGAGTGGTCTCAGGTCTCATGAGTACCATCTCAGCGATCTCTCCAGCCTTGAGGTTGGCCAGGAAAGACTCAGCCGTCATTTCCTCGAGGTTCAGTATCTCTGCAACCTCTGGCAGCGGTTCCAAGTGGACACCAGATGCCTTGACGGGTACACCCGTCTCGCTATCGAAGATGTGATAGCACTCTTCCACCGGCCTTGTCGGAGGAGCCCGGGCCCTGGACTCCGAGTCGCTTGAAGCGACGTCGATCGGAACGAAGTTCGGATCCGACTTGAGGCGGCGGCGGCGTCTTTGCCGACGGCTTCTGTGACGGGGAGCTTTGCTGCCCACGTCTAGGGATGTCGTCGCTACGACATCCGAGGCACTCGTGGCCTCGTGTGGTACTGTTGTACCCACACAGGAAGCGTGTTCAACGCCTTCCTCTTCAGTTAAGGTCTGGGCGACCGCGTGTGGCACTGTGTTACCCACACAGGAAGCGTGTTTAACGCCTTCCTCTTCAGTTAAGGTCTGGGCGACCGCGTGTGGCACTGTGTTACTCACACAG
>NW_003306958.1:0-3982 GCF_000142945.1 Phytophthora infestans T30-4
CTGTTGTAGTCATAGATCAGCGGGGTGCAATGCGCGTCAAGGCAATCGAAGCTGTTTGGCTTCTTCAACGTTTTAACTTCTGCAGTGTCCATACCTAATGAAATTCCATGTAGACTTTTCCACCAAACTACTGGCTAGGAACGCTGTGTCGGCATCCAGTTGCTCCATAATGTAGCTGCACGTCACGCAAACAGCGAGTACAACTCGAATTGAGATCATATTCGCAACTGGGGAGTACGTCTCAAAGAAGTCTATTCCAAACTTCTGCTTGAACCCCTGCGCTACTAGACGTGCCTTGTAACGGATAACCCGGCCGTTCTCGTCACGCTTCTTCGTGAAGACCCAGCGACATCCAATGGAACGAGTTGTCGTTCCACGTGGAACGAGCGTCCATGTTCCGTTCCGGGAATGCGAATTCAGCTCTGACTGCATAGCACGACGCCACTCTCCTGCTTTGTTACTGGCAATAGCTTCTGCCTACGTGTTAGGCGTATCTGGAACGCCACCAATGCTGGCCGCGTACGCCAACACTGCCTCTGCGAGCAAACCATCTTCGTCGATTCTGGCACGCTTAGGAGATGACGGTCCATCACTTCCACGTTCCACGTCTTCATCGTCACCATTCCCAAGCAGAAGTAACGGCTCACGAGGGCGCGTAGATCGTTCCGTTTCAGGATGGAAGATCATCCGGTCCTCATGGAACGATGGAGGCTGCGAATGGAACGTTGCCAAATCCAACCCATTTAACCTGGGTTCCTCCGGCGCGGGTAGCTGCTGTATTTCTGCGTTCCGTTCCGGTTCAAGGTCGTCCATCTCAATGTCTTGAGCAGGCTCCTCTGCTTCTTCCATCGATTCATCCTGAGCAGGCTGACGTTCCACTCCCGATATTGGAACGATCGTAGCATCGTTCCTCGTCACATGGATGACCGTTCCTGAAGCTGGCGACTGCGTGTCATAGATTCCGCCCACCTCACGCTCGTCCAGCTTGACCGACCGTGTCACCTTGACCTTCGACGCATCCATGTCGTACACACGATATCCTTTCACGTTCTCAGCGTACCCGAGGAACGTGCACTTGAAGCTCTTGGGTTCCAGCTTCGTTCTCATCACGTCGTCCACATGAGCGTACCCTTGTGACCCAAAAACACGTAGGTGTTCCATCCGTGGCTTCACCTGGAACGACAGCTCGTACGGCGTGACATCAGAGTTTGATGTGTTCGTGGAACGGTTGACGAGATACACTGCAGTACTAACCGCTTCCGCCCACCACTGCGTCGACATAGACTTGTAGTGCAGCATGCTTCTTGCCTTCTCCATGATGGTACGGTTCATGCGTTCCGCCACTCCATTCTGCTGAGGGCTGTATGGAACGCTACGCTGATGCACGATACCGTTCCGCTTGCATAGTTCCAAAACTGTCTTGTTCACGAACTCCGTTCCATTATCGGAACGAAGACATTTTAGACGTTCCCCCCACTGTGTTTCGTACAATGTCTTGAACTCCTTCAGTTTGCTGCCCACCTCGCTCTTGCTCTTCATAAAGTACGCAACGACAAACCTTGAGTAGTCGTCTACGAACGTCAGAACATATTTGGCACCACCCTTTGAGATCGTTCTCATTGGGCCCATTACGTCCGTGTGTACTAGTTCCAACACACGCGTCGTTCTCGTTAGCGATCGTGACGGGAACGTCGTCACGGTCTGCTTTCCCTTCACACATCCACCGCACAAAGTCTCGTTCCCATTTGTCACATGTGGGATACCAATTGTGGAACGTTGAGTCTTCGTCAACGCGTCCTTGTTCGGGTGACCCATGCGAGCGTGCCAAAGCTCCCACTCGCTGTCAGGACCGGCGTATTGCACGAAGTGTGCCTCCTCCTGCTGACAGTCCAGCAGGAACGCCTTACCGACCTTCTTCCCTGACGCTATCGCAGCGCTCCGTCCCCAAATTACACAACTAGAACGCTGGAACTCCACGCTCATGCCTCGTTCCGCGAGCTTCCCGACCGACAATAACCGTCTATCGAGCCCCGGAATGTGGAGCACGTCCACCATTCGGATGCGTTTACCGTCCAAACCAGTCAACTTGACCGTTTCAGTTCCTGCGACGCGCAGCTTCTTTCCATCTGCAATCGTTGATGCCACTGTCTAGTGCCTCGTACCCAAATAGGTCGTTCCGGTGAGGGGTCATGTGCGACGTCGCACCACTATCAATCAGCCCCCCGGCAGAGCGTTCCCCACCAGCTGTAAACACTGCATCGTCTTGACTGCTCTTCTTCGCAGCAGGACAGTCCCGCTTCATGTGACCCACTTGGTCACAGTTGAAACACTTGCCCTTGAAACCAACGTTCCGTTTCGGACCGTTCCATTTTCGATCGTTCCGTTTTTGACCGTTCCCTCGGCCGTTCCGGAACTTGCCTGCGTTCCCATTTACTTGGAACGCCTTTTCCGTGGTTTCCTTCTTCTCGAGTCGCTCGTACTATTTCAACAGCTTTTCCTTGGCCTCAATGAGCGTCACACCCCTTGGGCGTTCTCCACGATAGACGAAATGAGCTCGTACTCAACGGGGAGGCTGCTCAGCAGCACCACCAGCTGGCGTGCCTCGTCCATGGGCTCTCCCAGCGTCTGCAACCCGACGATCAGCTCATCAAACGCATCCAGATGCTTGGCCATAGTCGATCCACTCTCCATCTTGAACTCATGGAGGCGACGCGTCATCGTCACGCGGTTGTGGAGCGTGGTGCGGTTGTAGAACTCTCGCAGCGCTCCCCAAGCTTCTATGGAACGAGTGGCCGACCGAATCTTGGTCTGATGCTGGCATTCCACTCCCTGAGCTGGCCGGATTCGTATTCAGCGGCCAAGAACTGACCATCTACGGTACGAACCCTCGGTGGCGGTTGGGAATGAGTTCGCAGAAGACTCAGCGACCCTTGGAAGACACATACACCGTCTGGGACAGGGCGCGTACCGTTAAAGATGCTCCTGCGACGGTGCAGACGATGTTTGGCGTGCAAGAAGATCCATATCGATCATTGTTCACTTGATATTTGTTAACTTGATTATGACTTCTTATTAGGAATAGACCCGAAAGGGTAAGCATAAATACAGAACAGAATTTCCACTTAAGCACACAGAGTGACGTCCGGCTTCAAGGTAAGCGTCTGGTCAAGCTTGTTTGAGTGTGTTATGCCTGTCGGTGAGCTCGAAGCTCTGTAGCGAGGGTTCATCCCGCAAGGCCAAGAGACTTTGTGTTTTGGCCCGATTACTATCGGGAGGTATTACGTGACAGCTTATTGTTGCCTATTTGCACGACTGGGAGTGCTTGTATCGCATCCCTTTTATTCTTCCAACCGAGTGTTGAACACTCGGTGCCCTCGTAAAAGGCTCACCCGTGCCTGGTATTCTTCCGCTGTTGGGACCACGAGGATTCATAACACCTATTAGCTTTTGTGGTGTAGCGGGGTCAGCAAAATCTGCGAGATTGCTGGATCCAACTTACCAACTGCGCCCAGACACCGACTAACGGAGGGGTCCCCCGATGATCCGTGTTCTGCTGAACTTTCCTCACCTTGTGTACCCGTCGGTAGGGCGGGATCTTGCTCTCTCGGTAACTTCCGAAGAGTTCAAGTGGTGAAGCTTGAGTGTCTTGGCGAGACGTGGGGGTGGGGCGGAGCAGCAGTGATAATATCTTCACTCTGCGTCCGTGGTTAGTTCTGGATCCTAAGCGAATATTCGAGCTTATGGATCCAGGGCCTAGATCGTGGATCTGGCCGTAGGGATGCCTTGCGGGTGTGTCCCTTGCCTTTGCGTTTCCTTTACGTCGTACTTACCGCCTCCTGTGACGGAATCTTGAGCGTTGAGACCTTCTAGGGTGTAACCGACCAAGTAGTAAATTCGGTTAGCCTGTCGGATCAGGACGTGTATAGGAAAAGCTCACTAGGTTGTAGGCTCTTTTCAGATTATTATCCAGTTATCACTACCA
>NW_003306959.1:0-3983 GCF_000142945.1 Phytophthora infestans T30-4
AGTGACCCCGCGTCAGGTCCATTCTCTTATTTCTGAGAGCACTTCACCACATAGTAGTAACTAGCGACTGGAAACTGGGCCGAGCTAGCCTTTTTGCATAAGCTATTCTAATCCACGCTTTCTTACTTTAATATGTCTGTAACATTCTCTTGTTGGTTGAGGAACCCAGTCAGAGTCTACCAGCGTACACCTGGATCTGGGCTGGATCCACCCTTTCAGTGTACACCTGGATCTGCGCTAGATCCACCCTTTCAGCGTACACCTGGATCTGGGCTGGATCCACCCTTTCAGCGTACACCTGGATCTGGGCTGGATCCACCCTTTCAGTGTACACCTGGATCTGGGCTGGATCCATCCTTTCAGCGTACACCTGGATCTGGGCTGGATTCACCCTTTCAGCGTACACCTGGATCTGGGCTGGACCCACCCTTTCAGTGTACACCTGGATCTGGACTAGATCCACCCTTTCAGTGTACACCTGGATCTGGGCTGGATCCACCCTTTCAGCGTACACCTGGATCTGGGCTAATTCCTGGGTCCGGGTTGGATCCTGGATTTCATCCGGATCCAGCTCCTACGACCCAGTATCAATCGGTCAGTATAGTTCGGGCTCTCGAAAGCTCGCGCTTGAAATCAACCAGGACTCTTCGCACGTAAAACGTCACTCTTTATGCATAAACATTCACTCCTTCCTCTTAATCCGCCCCTCTCTTGTGGATTCGTCTTCTCTTTCTTTCCGATGTGACCAACTCACATCAGCGATCCGCCTCCTCCCGACCCACACCCTTCCTGTGGGTCCTTCCATCGACATGACCAACTCACATCCATGGATCCCTTTCCTACTCTTCTTCATGAAACTGCATCACGCCGAATCTGTTACGATTCGTACGATTCCGCAAGAAATCATAGGGTAATGCTCCACCGTTCAGATCTGCCTCGTCTACCCAACTGGGTTCGTCATATCCACGCCAATACACTAGAAATTCACGGTAAATCCGTCCGTATCTAGTTCGCTTCCCTGACCTCATGTCGGTGATCTTTCTCGACTTCGAACTCGTCGGCTTCGAGATCCACATTCCAGCTATCTTCCGGTAGGAGGACTTCGTCGAAATCCACTTGGTCGGATTCATCCACCGAAAGACGGGTTAGCGGCCGGTCCGGATATTGCCTGACCCGCTTCAGCTTGGATACGTGTACTACAGGGAATAGGCGATATTCGGTTACTGCCGTTTCCAGCTTTACCGCATGTTCTCCAATTTCTCGCTTACCCGGAACGGTCCGTGCCATAGATGGGCCAATTTGCGGGCGTACCCTTCTTTCCCTCGATCCAAATAAAGCCACACCTGCGATCCCACTTGGATTTGATGTGGACGGGCGTCTCCGTTGTGTCGATCCGCTCGATCCTGTATCGCACTTCGTAGCCGTTCGTTCACTTGGAATCTGGCTTGCCGATAGTTTTTCTGGACTTGGTATCGCCATCGTCTTGGATCTCGGTTTCTCTTCTTGGTGCTACATACCGGAATGGCCGCTTCTAGGGTGGATTTGGGATCCCCACCCATGTACCAAGTAAAATGGGGTATCGCCTCGGATCCCTGTCCTGGGCGGTGTTCATCGCGAAAGGGGAGTCGTTCTGCGTACTCATCCCAATCCCGTCTGATCCAAATCCTGGACATACATCTTGAGTGCCCTCGTGATCGTCCGCACCATGCGCTCGGCCGATCCGTTAGCTTGGGGACGATATGCCATGGTTGCCCGCTGTCTCTGCCCCAGGATCCGGTTGAAAGCTCGAAAGAAATCAGACAGAAAGCCTGGCTCCCGATCATGTCTAATCATCTCACTAGCCCCAAATCTTCGGAAAACGCACTCCTCGTACGATTCGGCAATGGTTTGCGCAGTTCTAGACGCACTAGCCTTGGCTATCACGTATTCGGTAAACAGATCCACCCAAATCAACAATTCCGTGTTTCCTCTGAACGACTTGGGCAACGAGGGGATGTGATCCATGACTATGATTTGGAAAGGGTAAGTCGCTTGGACATTCCCCGGTGACTCCCCTTCGAGTGTGGGCCTGACCTTGCCTGTCTCACAATCCACAAATTCACCGACATATCGCTGTACGCTCTTGAATAATCCCCTCCAGTGGAAACTTTCCCAAATCCGTTTGTAGGTCCGACCAATACCCTGATGTCCACCTTCTAAACTAGCGTGATAGTGGTGTAGGACATCCTGTTGTAAGGTTTCCGGCATCACCAGTCTCATCAATCCATCCCGATCCTCGTTGACTCTCTTCGTAGGGGAAGAGGGGGGGGGGCAATAGAAGAGCAAGTCATTCAGATCCACTGTGTAATCCGTAGCGATAATACTGTAGGATTTGGTATCCTCTCGACTCAGGTCTCGTACATCCCCCATCAGAAATTTCTTTAGTCCCAATATCCACGCTTCCTCGTTATGTGCTTTGAGGATCCGCTCAATGCGGACTCCCTTCACAAATGTTTCATCGAGGATCTGGGGGCTGGATCCAATCCTTCCTCTAAACTTAGTGACAGCCATTACCTGGACTGTCCTTTTTTCGGATCCAACCACCACCACTTCGTCTAGTCGGTTCAGCGTGACGAGATCCTGATGCTCAGCCTCTCTCTCCACCTCGACACCACATTGATTCCGTAAAGCGGCACTGGCCAAGCTATCCGCACTGGCATTCCAATCTCGCTTGACATGCACCAACTCGTGATTCAACCAACCACGCAGGTGGATCATCACTTTCTGCCGTAACAGTGTTAGGGCCGGGGCCTTGCAGTCAATCTCACCTCGCACCTGTCTGATTACCAAATTTGAATCCCCACAAATCACCAGCCGTTTTGGATCTTGTCCCTTTAGTAAATCCAAACCCAGAAGGAGTCCGTTATACTCCGCTTCATTGACGGTGAGGCCTTCCGCGTAAGTGGATCTGGCCCGTACAACTTCCCATCCGGGCAATCTCCACAGTATTGCACTGTATGCTCCTCCTCCGCGTCGTACGCGAGCGGATCCATCGAAACTCAGGAAGTACAGATCCTCATCCACTTGTACCGTCGGGATCGGAATCTGGATCTGGCGTTTGGGCTCTTTCTTAGGAGCGATCCTAGTCAGCGCTTCATCCATCTTAGCTCGAGGTGTGATGCTCGCGGCCAAGACTCCCAGGATCTCGTCTTCCCCTTTCGAACATTCCACAATCTCCAGTGTCCAAGGCGAGAGTAAAGCTGCCCACTGTCCCAAACGTCCTTGTAACCCGGCCGACTTGAACAGCCAAGCTAGCGTAGAGTGTCGCGTCAGGATCCGGATGGATCTTCCCACCAGCAGGTTGTAATTGAGATCCAACACGCGCAGGAGCGCGAGTATCTCCTTCTCCACCGCTCCGTAGTTCGGTTCATTTGGCTTCAGTGTCCGGTTAACGAAGGTGACTGGATGACAGATCCCTTCATGTTCTTGTACCAGAGCTGCTGAGACTGCCCAGTCACTGGCATAAACTATTACCGTAGGTTGACGTTCCGGATCGAAATGACGGAGGATAGGTGTGGTTGCGATCCTGTTCCTCAGCTCTACGAATGCGTATTGAGCTCGGATCCACCGAGGTTCCGCCTTTTTTAAACTCTGGTCCGTCGTCTCTATCCTGATTGGATCCTCTTTCCGTTGGTCCCAGGGGGGGGGATCCAGCTCCTATTTTAGGTCTTCTTCTGGCATCTTACTACCTGGACCCCCTCGTGGATCCGACATCTTCAGGGCCAGAGCTTGTTGAATTTTGATCCGGACAGCTGGAGTGGTCATCGCAGCAAAATCTACCTCTCTCAATACATATAATACCGCAGCAAACAGTGCGTAATCCTCGATGAACCGACTATAGTAGTTCAAACTGCCCTAGAAGGATTGCATCGCCCGTAACGACTGTGGGAAGGACAAGTCGGCTAACGAAGACAGGTCCTTAGGATTCGCCTCCAATCCCTCCT
>NW_003306960.1:0-3984 GCF_000142945.1 Phytophthora infestans T30-4
CTGGTTGGCAATGGTGAAGGATGTTTTCGCCTTCTGCACTTCTCATGGCTGAAGAGCTGGCGCTGAAGTAGAATGCTCCAGCCTTTGGCGATCCCAGCGTAAAAGGGTACGCAAGCGCGCCCACGCGAACCCAGGCTTCCTGCGTGAGTGCGTGGAACAACATGAATGGTGAGTTCCGGCGTCACATGTGAGAGGAGACATGGAGAACGGAAGGGCGACGTGCTCGAACTGAACATACTGCGTTCCTGGGCCTGGGAGTCCGTGGAAACGTGGGCGTGCTCTCGGCGTTTCACCACCTTTTCACCCCCGAATTGGTTTCGGAAACCACGCCCAGGCAGTAAACGTTTCGCTTCGAGGTTGGCGTAGTTCTCGCCGTTGAACTTGTCGATGGAGATCTTGGAATCTTGCACAGAAGACATCGTACTTGGGCTGATAACCTGAAGAAGGTGATGGTTGGATCTTGTGTCTTGCGAGGGGAGGACTGCCGAAGCTTGGGGCGAGGAGGCCGAGGCGAGGGAAGTCACTTGAGGGGCAGAATGGAAATTCAGAAGTGATTGATTGATAAGAACTTACACTGTCTTCTCTACCTAGTTTGCATCCAATCATTTGGTGCATCCAATCACCAACCCTCTGTACTCGTCCAATCATCCTACTCGTCTAATCATCGGTGGCGTAAACATCCTACCGTAATCATCGCGGGATCGTATTGGATTACCTGCAACAGCACCGCGGCCACCTCGACCGCGTCGTGCACCTCCTCGGTTTTCATCCTTCTGCTTGGTCCAGCACTTGTCAATAACGTGCCCCAGTTTTCCGCAGTAATCACACCGGGCGAGTTTCACGCTCGGCGTTGAAGGCCTTCGCTGCTTCCTCGATCTTTACCGCCGCAGTCTTCTCGCCTTGTCGCTTGATATGCTCATTCGTGAGCACCTTCACCACATCTTGCGTTCGCAGCTCTGCATTGCTCATCTCCAAGTTCAGCACGACGTTCTCGTAGCTCTTGGGTAGACTGCGCAGCAAGCAGATCGCCACATCCTCGTCCTCCATCTTGGCGCCGATACTGCTGAGCTTAGCGCTGATGTTGAGGACCTCGTTGCAATGGTGAAGGATGTTTCCGCCTTCTGCCATCTCCATGCTGAAGAGCTGGCGCTTGAGGTAGATGCGTCCAGCCTTCTGCGATCCACCGTAAAGGGTACGCAAGCGCGCCCACGCGACCCAGGCTTCCTCGTAGTCGTCGACAACATGATGGTAGTCCGCGTCCATGTGGAGGAGCATGAGACCGAAGGCGACGTTGCTCGACTTGACATACTCGTCCTTGGCCCTGGAGTCCGTGAACGTGGGCGTCGTCTCGCGGTTCACCACATTCCACACCGACTTGGTCAGGAACACGCCACGCATGTAACGGTTCCACGTGGCGTAGTTCTCGCCGTTGAACTTGTCGATGGAGATCTTAGAATCTTGCACAGAAGACATCGTACTTGGGCTCATAACCTGAAGAAGGTGATGGTTGGATCTTGTGTCTTGCGAGGGAAGGACTGCCGAAGCTTGGGGCGAGGAGGCCGAGGCGAGGGAAGTAACTTGAGGGGCAGAATGGAAATTCAGAAGTGATTGATTGATAAGAACTTACACTGTCTTCTCTACCTAGTTTGCATCCAATCATTTGGTGCATCCAATCATCAACCCTCTGTACTCGTCCAATCATCCTACTCGTCTAATCATCGGTGGCGTAAACATCCTACCGTAATCATCGCGGGATCGTATTGGATTACCTGCAACACATGAGATCTCGGGATCTGTACATCCCACGGTCCCCGGGTACGGTATCCCCCGGTCGAGAGTTGTCTCCTGTCTTCGCCGTTCGATCGTTGGACGCAGTGAGACAGACCCGACGGTATTCTTCAGGGTCGGAGTCCGAACCGTCGGATCCTGATTCAGTTCCTGAGTCGGGCGCCGTGACTTGGTGGACACGTCGAGCTGAAGCCGTAGGCGTCGGAGCCTTTTGGCGATACTTGCCGGATCCGACCGCCGCCTTTTTCTGGCGGTGTTTCGCGCGATCCACCGCCCGCAGCACTTCCTCAAGCTCGTCTGCGTCGGGAAGTCGTAACAGGGTCAGCCTGTCGGCCAGATCCACGTCTCCCACCGTCTCGATGAAATGATCCACGTGTTCCCGCAGTACCTTGGATCCCCCATCCTTGATCCTCAACTTGGCCCGTAGACCGGCCACATTTAGTCGATGTAGGTATTCTAGCGGGGATTCATCCGATCTGCGGCGAGCATGGTAGTATTGTCGTGCCACCGACACTTCCAATCCACAGTACTGGGTCTGGAAGCTTCGCAGCAAATCTGGCCACTTGTTCCTGGGTGGAGATGTGGCCGTTATTTTCTCCGCTGTGCCGAAAACTATATTTTGTGGTGTGGGCCCGCCTCTGTTTTATAAGACCAAAGATTTAAAAAATTTTCTCGGGCAATCGCAAGCTGTGAAAATCTCCCGAGAGGGGGCCAATGTAATTTGGTTGGAAACCTGTTTTCGCCTCGCTTCTCCTCCTGGTTCTGCCGTGAATCCTCGATCGATATGGCGAGATCCGTACCTCTGGATCATGGACGATCCACCTGCCCCGGCTGCGGCTGTTGCTACCACCGCTGACGAAGGGGATGGACTATACAGATCATCTGGGTCGAACTCATCATGAGAGTTGTCTCCCTCCACTGACTCCATCTCCACGTCTCGTGCTCCATGATCGTGGAGCACTTGCGCTTGTGGCACGGGCGCTCTCATACCCTGTTCGGCCAGAAACCGACTCATCGCAGCTTCGAAGTGTCGCTGCAGGGTGCCCGAGGAGGTGTCGGAAGAGCCTGTGGCCGTCTGGTCCACTGGCGAGTCAGGATCCGTGAGGCGATTACCTTGCGCCCGATTTGACGATAACCTTACTGGCTGCTTGCCGGATCTGGCTCGATCCTGGCTGGATTGTATCAGATCACGGGTAGGGCGTACTGTATCCCGAGTCTTCACGTTCAAAGGGACTTCCTATTCCCGAATCCTCGCCCGCGCTTCCAACAGGGTTGCCCCGGAGAGTCCTAAAGTCATGCGTCGGGGCTCGGACGACGTGTCGGACCCATCCTCCGCCGCGGATTCGTAGTTCGAGGACACAGCTTGGCTGATCCTCGGTGACGACACTGGATCCATAGTACGCGACCTTTCTCCGGTGATGGACTTAACTCTGGCAAAGAGGTCCCGCGTCGCGGATACTATGAGATCCAAGTCTAGCTCGAAGATATCTTCTGCGTCGAACACACCAGCTACGATGCCTGACTCCGTAAGCAAACGTAATAGATCCTTGACTGCCACCAACTTGTTCGCCATTTTCGTTGGTGCTCTCACCGGTTCCCTTGGATCGTCGATCTGTCGTGGATTTAGGATCCGCATGACAGGATCTTGATGCAGAAAGTCGCGTAAAGCTTGGTGGCGATACACAAACTCGAGATCCTTGTCGGACCAGCTCGACCTGGATCCAGCTTGGTCTTCTTCCGACTCCGGAGCTTGCATCTTCTTCCGCGTAGTCTTACTCGTTTTCGTCTTCTTTCTCGTTTCTTCGACTAGCGGGCTTGGGTTTAGGTACGGTGTTGGCTTAACCGGTGAATCTGCAAATGCATACCGTTTCGCCTTCATTTTCCCTTGTTTTGTTAGCGGATCTTGACTTGCGTCACGCAGGGGTCCCCGAGGGGACCTGGGGAGGATAGAGAGGTTTCTCTTCTAGATCCGGATCCGGATCCACCTCTCTTCCGTCTACAGAGTTCCTCCCAAAACTCCATCGATCCGCGGATCTTGTTTCATTCAGCAGCGTCTTCGTCGATCCGATATACGACGACGCCTCTTCCCCTGGCTCAATCTTCACTTGAGCATCTTCTTGGGACTCACGGTGAAATCCCGAGTCACCAAAAGATCCGGACACGCGCAGCATCGAACGTAGCGGGATCAGCAAAATC
>NW_003306961.1:0-3985 GCF_000142945.1 Phytophthora infestans T30-4
ATCGCTCAGTTGCTGAGGCGAGAGAGACAACCAGCTTCCCCAAGCAATCTCTCGCGTCTGCCCGCACCAGCAGTGAGTCTCGGAGTGGTTCTCACAGGGTCTCCCCTGTGAGCTGCTCCACTACTCCGCGTCTCGAAGTCGCTCCGACTGTCCCAGACTGATGTCCAAGCGTGTGTTCGCCTGGCCTTTCGATGGAGATTGATGACGATGGGAATGCTGATGACGACTATGGAGATGCGTGGATGACAATGAATCTTCGGTGGATGACTCTCCTGATGTTCCCAGTGGTAGCGGTGATGTTCCGCCCCCCACTGATCATTCAAGCATACTCGATGACGAAGATGTTGAAGATTCAAACAGGAACTGGAGTAATCTCGGCCCAACTCGTCCTCCGACTCCACCTCGGCCAAATCCTTCGCCGATGATGACTTCCCCAATCATCGTTGCCGGCCCGCCTCCTTCGCCACCAGCAAGTCCTCCGGCACCAGCATCTTCTCTTCCTGTTCCAGTGTCTCCTCGTCCGTCTATTTGGACTCTCGATGCTGGACCTGGACGCATGATTACGGCAACCTATACTTCGGTGCCGCGTCGTGGTGGTGCACCGTCGGTTGAGCCGTTGCCTCACCGAGTGTTATCTGGTACTCGCTCTTCGGTGCCGGCTTCGTCCACCCTGCCACCGTGGGTTCTTCCGTATGTGGACATGGAGTTTACCGATGCAGGCGCCAAGAAGTGTTTCGAGCGACTCCTGAGCTTAACGCTTCCTGAACCAGCTGGTGAGGTGACCGTGCGTACAACGTTGGAGGGTCTCCAAGCGTTCTTTGATTATTCGCATCCTGATCACCCGTACCAGCAACTTCGGCAGCTTTATCCTCTTCAAGCTTGTCTCTTTGACACTGTCAACTTCAAACCAAGCGTCCCCATCTCCAAGCGTGCCCCGATTGAGACCCGTCTCAAAATGATCTGGGCGAACCTTCGGGGTGACGGCGGTAAGCAAGGTGACCTCGGGCTCGCGTTGTGGGAGCGTCTCCACTGGCTTCCGTTAGCTGGTATTGAACGAGGTCTCGCTGAAGAAGCTAAAAAGGTTGGCCACGACAAGGAACGCTTGAAGAAACTGAGAGCTATGTTAAAGAAGCTCTTCAGTGAGCGCGACCGTCGTGCCGATCGTCTTCGTAACAAGTACCGTGAGCAGTACATGGCGTGGAGTCGTGACTCGGTTTCATCTAGT
Organism: Phytophthora infestans T30-4; assembly: GCF_000142945.1. NCBI lineage: Eukaryota > Oomycota > Peronosporomycetes > Peronosporales > Peronosporaceae > Phytophthora > Phytophthora infestans. The sequence goes on from NW_003306961.1 coordinate 1,226, forward strand.
GCTTCCGGAGTGTCATTCATTCGTCCCGAGTTGCTTTTGGAGCCGTCTAAGCCGTGGTACCCCATTGAAAACTTGCCATTCGCACCTCAGACATCTGACTGGGCTTTCCGAAGTTCCGGCTCTCGACGCTCGTCAGCCATGGCGTACTAATTGGATGGATGCGCCGCATCAGCACCCGTACAACACCACGTACTTCCCGTGCCAGCGTAATCCGGAGCTTTTCAATTCTCGTGGTACGCGTTTCGTGGATGTGTACCGGAGCGTGATCGTTGACCCGTCTCTTGATTCAACCGAACTTATTCCGACCTGGCGTTGGTTGTCTGACTCGCCACCGGGTACTCCACGTCCTGCTTTGGCTGCTGCTCCTGTTGAAGCTGGTACCGAGGATCCGCAGGGTCCGGCTGCAGCTCCAGCTGTCGCGGCTCCGGCTCCTGATGCAGAGGAGAAGGAGAGTGGCGACTCGACTTCGTTGGCACTCTTGGCCACCGCGGCCAGGCACTTGGAATCGATTTGAATCCTCGCTGCACGTTCCACGACGTCCTCCAGCATCTCAGTCAACTGTTGAGGTGTCCCGCGTGACTTCGTTTTCAGTGGTCGCTCTCCGGTCGGCATTCATGTTTTCTTATTCCTAATCCACTTCCACAGCGTAATCATGTTCATGTTGTTCTTCAAATGCATATACAATTTGTTGTTGCAGTAGCGTTTTTTGTCTGTTACCCCCAAATTCTCGAGGAAACATTTGTGAAGCGAGTCCGCATCGAGCGGATCCTCAAAGCACAGAACGAGGAAGCGTGTATCTTGGGACTAAAGAAGTATCTGATGGGATGTACGAGACCTGAGTCGGGAGGATACTAAATCCTACAGTATTATCGCTACGGATTACGCAGTGGATCTGAATGACTTGCTCTTCTATTGCCCCCCTACGAAGAGAGTCAACGAGGATCGGGATGGATTGATGAGACTGGTGATGCCAGAAACCTTGCAACAGGATGTCCTACACCACTACCATGCTAGCCTGGAAGGCGGACATCAGGGTATTGGTCGGACCTTCCAACGGATCCGGGAATGTTTCCACTGAAGAGGACTATTCATGAGCGTACAACGATATGTTTGTGCAAGGAATGCGTGGATTGTGAGACAGGCCAGGGCCAGGCTCACAGTCCCAAAGGGGAGATCACTGGGAAATATCTCAGGCGGCTCTACTCTCTTCTCAAATCTTAGTCCACTGTAATCATATCTCCTCGTTGCCCAGTCGTTCAAAGGAAACACAGAATTGTTGATTTGGGTGGATCTGTTTACCGGATACGTGATAGCCAAAGCTAGTGCGTCTAGAGCTGCACAAACCATCGCCGAATCGTACGAGGAGTGCGTTTTCCGAAGATTTGGGGCTAGTGAGATGATTAGACATGATCGGGAGCCAGGCTTTATGTCTGATTTCTTTCGAGCTTTCAACCGGATCCTGGGGCAGAGACAGCGGGCAACCATGGCATATCGTCCCCAAGCTAACGGATCGGCCGAGCGCATGGTGCAGACAATCACGAGAGCACTCAAGATGTATGTCCAGGATTTGGATCAGAAGGATTGGGATGAGTACGCAGAGCGACTCCCCTTCGTGATGAACACCGCCCAAGACAGGATCCGGGGTGATACACTATTTTACTTGGTACATGGGTGGGATCCCAAATCCACCCTGGAAGCGGCCATCCCAGTTTGCAGCACCAAGAAGAGGAACCGAGATCCAAGCTGATGGCGATACCAAGTCCAGAAATACTACCGGCAAGCCAGATCCCAAGTGAACGAACGGCTGCGGAGTGCGATGCAAGATCGAGCGGATCGACACAACGAAGACGCCCGTCCACATCAAATCCAAGTGGGATCGCAGGTGTGGCTTTATGTAGATCGGGTGAAAGAAGGGTACGCCCGCAAATTGGCCCATCTATGGCACGGACCGTTCCGGGTGAGCGAAAAGATAGGGGAACATGCGGTGAAGTTGGAAACGGCAGGTACCGAATATCGCTTGTTCCCTGTAGTACACGTATCCAAGCTGAAGTTGGTCAAGGAATATCCGGTCCGGCCGCAAACCCGTCTTTCGGTGGATGAATCCGACCGGGTGGATTTCGACGAAGTCCTCCTACCGGAAGATAGTTGGAATGTGGATCTCGAGGCCGACGAGTTCGAAGTCGAGAAGATCACCGACATGAGGTCAGGGAAGCGAACTAGATACGGACGGATTTACCGTGAATTTCTGGTGTATTGGCGTGGATATGACGAACCCAGTTGGGTAGACCAGGCAGATCTGAACTGTGGAGCATTACTCTATGATTTCTTGCGGGATCGTACGAATCGGAACAGATTCGGCGTGATGCAGTCTCATGAAGAAGAGTAGGAAGGGGATCCATGGATGTGAGATGGGAGGATGAAGAAGGACCCACAGGAAGGGTGTGGGTCGCGAGGAGGAGGACCGCTGATGTGAGCTGGTCACATCGGAAAGAAAGAGAAGACGAATCCACAGGAGAAGGGTGGATTAGGAGGAAGGAGTGAATGCTTATGCATAAAGAGTGACGTTTTACGTGCGAAGAGACCTGCTTGATTTCAAGCGCGAGCTTTCGAGAGCCCGAACTATACTGACCCAATTGAGACTGGGTCGTAATAGCTGGATCCAGATGAAATCCAAGCGTGGATCCAGCCCAGATCCAGGTGTACACTGAAAGGGTGGATCCAGCCCAGATCCAGGTGTACGCTGAAAGGGTGGATCCAGCC
>NW_003306962.1:0-3990 GCF_000142945.1 Phytophthora infestans T30-4
GTGTCTGCATCCTCACGATTTCTCTTTGTGCTTCGCTCTCGCGAACTTTCTTTTCCCTCCCACACCCATCTTCAGTGGGCACGCGGCAGGAGATCTTCGCCTCCCCCGTCGCCTCGCGAACCCTAACGTTGCGCAACGGTCTGTCATCACCCCCGATTCATAACCATTAGGGGAATACGGCTCCCTCCCCCCCTCGCCCTCCCCAGGAGCCTGCTGCTGGTCAATTGCCTGACCCTTCTCCCTTCCGCGGATAACGTGACGCACCACGTACGCCCTCAGGGCAAACAGCAGCCTCCGTGGCTAACAATTTCGGACATACCAATGTCCAGCACTACGGGCCGCCTCGGCCTCGTGCTCGCGCCAAAAGCGCTTCTGCTTTCCTAGCAGAGGTGGGTTTCATGACTCACCAAAGCTCCACTAGGAGCAGGGTGCGACGCACCCAGCGTTTTCGACTTCCAGTCGATCCATGGCTCATGACGTTCCAGCCATGCCATGCCAAGGATGAGGTCATACCTCGCATCCAGGTCTAAGACCAAACAGCGTTCCACGCTATCGAAGTTCTCAAACTTCACTCCAAGGTCGACAGAGACCTTCGACACAGTTACCAGTGTCCCCGTCGCGAGACGGACAGAGATCGTATCTCTCGTTAGCACTTCCAGTGCCTCAGCATACAGCTGACGCCCTTCCAGGGTGGAGCGACGGGCGTAGTTGCCCGACGCTCCCGAGTCAATCAAGACTCCCCATGGCTTTGCAAAGCCCTTCACGTTCGCTTGAGCGTCCAGCAAGCCCGGTTTGCACACACTCTTCTCGTAAGAGAGCTCAGCTCTCTTCAAGGCTGAGCTCCGTTGCCCTCTACCTCTTCGAGGCACAACAGAACTCAGCTCTTCCCCAGTAGGCCGCCCCGCGCCTACTGGGAGTTGCCGTTTTCCGGCGATGACCCGGAGGGTTGGCTCGCCGGAGCCTCGCGCTTCTTGCGCAGAAGGCAATAGGCCCCCAAGTGCTTAGTGCTATTGCACACAAAGCATCGGCAGATGCCGGCGCGCTGCTCCGCAGCAAGAAGCTCCGCTTCTTCATCTTCAGCATAGCTGAGGTCCATCGGCTCTGGACCGCTCGAAGAGCTTGCGCTACCAGCGCTCCAACCAGGTCGCGCCGACCTGAAGTTGTGCTCGGAATTCAATGCCATATCCACCGCCGCTTCAAAAGAGTTAGGGTGTACACGGAACACTTCCGTTCGAGCTGCGCTCACACGAAGTCCCTCCATGAACACGGTCACGCTGATCAGTTCCGGAAGAGGGTCCGCCGCCATTCCGGCGATAAGAGTTCTCAACTCTTGGACATAGTCCAATAACTCCTTCTTACCCTGGCGGGTAGCAAGGAACTTCGACCGGATACGGTACGCCTGATTAGGCGGGGCGAACACGCGCGAAAGCTGTTGCTTCAGCTGATCCCAAGTGGGAAATGCAGCGTCAACAGACGTGTCGCACGTTAGTGCCCGTTCGCGAGCGCGACCTCCAAGCCTGGAGATAGCCAGCGCCACGCGCTGATGCTCAGACTGGAGCAGGGCCGATCCAATGGCCATCTCGACCTCACGGGTCCAGAGAAGGAGATTCTCTCCATCCTTCCCCTCGAAGGTTTTTACGCTCACCATGAGCGGTTTCAGTCTCATAGACTCTTCACGCGTCATCGACGCCGCCGCCGTTGCGGCGCTCATCTTCTCTTGGACATGCTCCAAGCGCGCATTCTCGTAGCGGGAGAACGATTCCAGCCTGGCAGTGACCGCCTTTGGACCTTGCGATGCAAGATGAGCCACGCCCTCCGGGCCAAGCAAGGACATAAGCTTAGTAAGCACGTCCTGCTGCGCCGGGGGCAAATTCGCAAACACGGGGTGTTCCATCCTCGCAGAGGATATAGTCAACCGACTCAGGAGCGGGATTGACTACAAGTGCTACCAAGTGCAGCGGGGCTGCCGTAGCTTTAGCGTCAGAGAGAAGACGTTCGACTCAAAGAGTCACTGATACTAAGTTCCTTATCCAAAGGACACTTACAGCCCAAGACCAGGGCTCAAAGTTAACACCTTAACTTTTATGCTTCAAAACCAGAAGTGTTTTATTTACTATTATTGCGGCCAAGCCGCCTAGGGGGTAAATGTATCTGTTTAACTATCTAGCATAGTTAAACCTAACCCAAATGCATAACGTGTGGCTTTCGGCCAACGTACTGAGAGACCTTGTTAACTCTCCGAGTACTTCGTACCCCTGTGTGTTCCACACCATGTAACCCCGTTACATTGGTAGTATGCCATTCATTATCTGTCGAGACATTTTACGGCAGAGGCTTATACATTTTTGTTCTTGCCTTTCATTTTCACCATGAAGATATTTTCCAGTTCCTCATTTTTATTTGACTTATCTTTTCAAATTTAAAGCCTCCCAGTTTCTTGAGGATGTTTAACTCAGAGTCAGCACAGTTTTTTTTTTTTTACTTGCTTGAATTGGGCAGTAGGCATCATTTGTGTTTGCATTGTCAACTTGACGTTTTCGTGTGTGTAGTGTGTTTTCACTCTTTATTCCTTTTTCTTTAAGGATTGTCGGTAGTGGCAGCGGCTCAGTGGCTTGCCTGGACTTTGATTTCTCTTTCTTATCTTTCTTTGTAAACAAATACTACTAGTAGTATGTAGCAACGTCGATGGCAGTGGCTCGTTGGCTTGCCTACTTTGGATTCTCTTCTTTCATTTTTGAATCAAAACTTTTGATTGTCGGATCATACAATAAATGACACTTTGCCTGAATATGCAGAGGCACGGTGGCTTGCTTTCTTCGCACTACAATGGTAGTATACTGCCATTATTGTTTGTGGTAACAGTGGAGATAGTAATTTGATAATTCCAACATTATCTTGGGCGATATTACAGCCCGCATACTCTGCTGATAGCAGGCTCGTTACGCAGTGCGTATTATAGTGGGCGATATTACAGCCCGTATGCTCCGCTTGTTGCGGGTCAATGCGGGGGCGACATTTCTGCCCATGTACCCCGCTTATAGCGGGCTCAATATACAATGCTTATCATTGTGGGCGCATTTACAACCCAAATGCGCCGCTTATAGCGGGATCATAACGCAGTGCGTATGGTTTGAAGTCTAGGGAGATTTTCTTCTAGCTCAATATCGCGGGGCAGACGTCCTGCTTAACGCGCGCAGCCCGTTAGCTGGCATAGAGGGCAACATGGCCTTGAGGTGCCGATGGCACATGGTAGACTCCCGTGCGTCCTCTTGTCGGCGTCGAGTTCATGCCCTGTTAAGCCAGGTGACGCTCTGCGTTTGAGCCGCCCTTATTGGTAGGAAGGGTCGGGCTTATAACTTGTTGGCTTGCCGCGTCCAGCTCGCCTCCTATCCGTCATCTGTCCTCTGGCGAAACGTTGGGGTCTTAACCTGTTGAGCCAGGTGGCGCTTTGCGTTTGAGCGTTGGGCTAATAACCTGTTGGAGGGATGATTTGCGCAGAGCTGTTAGGGCAGCACAGAATGGAGTGAGGACAAAAGTAGAGTGGTCTAGGCGGCCATAGTGGAGAGGAAGTCTTGAGTGTAGGAGGAGAAGACGCTTGTGTCGGACTTGGTAAAAGGAGAAGACACCTTGGTAAAAGAAGAAGTGATGAATTATAGAGTCTGGTGTTCTGGAGGGGAGTTACTCTCCACCAACCAGTCCAGTTATTTACGATTTCTCTATATGAAATAGCACAGTTATATTCCACTAGATAGTCATCATCACATCGGAGATGCTTACTTCAACAAATCCATCGACCAGGTTGATGGTGATCTGATCTGCTGACTGTAAACGCCCATCAACCTAGATGGGCACCGACTTCAGCACTGAATAGTTTTGTCGTGTTCAACGTGGACTCCTTGGTCGCTTTTACTGACTCGTTAGCCGATTTAACGCGGATGCTGGAAAGGACGACGGACACCGTACAGCTTATTCTCGAGATCTGGACAGGTG
>NW_003306963.1:0-3991 GCF_000142945.1 Phytophthora infestans T30-4
TCATACACAGCTGGGCATGCATGCCTGTTGGCAATGGAGCTGTTTGAATTAATGCTGCGTTTTGACGCTGGGCGCTCTTCCATGCATTATTTCGAACAGCTTCTTTGGAGGCCCCCATATTGCGAGCTTTGTTTGCGAACTCGTCGGGAAGTTGAGGTTAGGATGTTACGATCCAGGGGATGTCGCTTCCCGAGTGTACACCCAAACTCTTAGCACGACCGCTAAGGTTGGAGAGTGCAAAAGCAACACGCAGTTGCTCGGTCGAGATCAGAGCCGCGTCCATCGCGAGCTCTACTTCTCGGACCCAGAAGTGAAGGTTCTCGCCTTCCTTCCCTTCATACGGCTTTACCTTCAGCCGTATTGGCTTCGGGTGAGGCGGGTTTGCTCCCGCCGCCGGAGCCTGCAGGTTCTCCCGCACATGCGCGATGAGGCCCTGCTCGTACGCGTCGAATGCATTGACGCGCTCGAGCTGCTCAGCCGGTGTTGATACCACCAGGCTCTGCAGGGCCTCCATCCCGAAGATGCCTGCCATCTTCCGAACCGACTCGAACTGAGAGTCGTTCATATGGGAGAAGTCGTTCCTATCCATGGGCAACGAACTTCGGAGGTTCAGGTAGTCTACCCGCGATGGCGTGGATTGACTACAAGTGCTACCAAGTGTGACGGGGTCACACAGCACCTTGCGCTAGAGGAAGTTATCTTCCGCGAATATACAAACTCTCAGTGAACGGCAGTTCACAGGTCCCCTCTTTAATTAAAGAGAGCGAAGTGACCTAAATAAGGTAGATTGTAAACTGAGTATATTTATAGGTAGGTTAAGTTTGAGGTTAATACAAACTATCAGTTACCTATAGTAATGCAATGTCATTTAACCAATGGTTGGTTTTGAATGACCTTGGTACCTTGTACCAAATATCCCGGAGTATGACATGTCATACTCCTGAAGTGTGAAGTGTCACACTTCATGTAACCAGGGTACACTTAGTGCTACGTACCCCGTTACAAGATCCGTGGGAGCTCAGCTCTCGCAGAAAACAGGAGAGCAGTAGACCTCACGAGCTGAGCTCGTGAGGTTTTACTGCTCTTAGGGGGTATCAACTTTAGAGAGGGAGCTCGAGGTTTTCAGCTACATTGCTCGTTTTCAAGCTCTCATATTCGCTTAAATAAAATACGAATAAACTTCTAGGATTGGACATTTATGGATTTACTTAAAACCCACAGGTGGTCCATAGCCCACAGTTAACAGAAAGAGGCCGTCACCAGGCCACGGTGAGCGCTACGAGCAAGTGCAAGGTGGGCATGATCAAGGGACAGCGAGTGGTGAGAGCAAGTGTGGTGCGGGTGTAAGCTTCGATTTGGTGAGCGCTGAGAACAAAGTCAGCGTGGACGCGGGTCACAACAGAGCAGGTACTGCAGAGACCTACGGCGAGATCGTGACCCAAAACACGGCGAGCGTCAAGTGTGGCCGAAGACTTTATTGGCACTGCGGGCAAGTGCACAGAGGACGCGGTCACAGCGCCATTTGAGAACACGCTGAGCGCTGAGATCAAGTAGTGGGAGCGCGATTTATAACACTAAATCGGTGTTAGCATTCAGCCAAATGGTTATGACAAGGGTGCAAACGAATGTTGCAGAGGCTATGGAGCACGATGGAGAGCGAGCGTTGACACTTGTGGCACCAAATATAAAATAATGATGCAAATTTGACAGCCAATCTTGCAACACGTAATGTGATGGGAGCTTACGAAGAACAGGTTGGAAGTATCGTGAATCAGTTTTGGACACGTACGGAGGATTTAGCTACCAGCTACGCGAATCTCCAGCGGCAGCAAGAGCATCAAGCTCATGCGCAGACTGAGGCTTTGATAGCTGCTTAGGAGTCAGCACAAGTTGGAATAGAGCAGCTCGCCAGTCATCAGCAGGCAAGTGCACTTAGTTTTCAGCAAGAACTACAAGACACGCGACTTGCCATGGCGTCACAGCTCAATACCCTGGTGCGAACGCAAACGGAACAAGCTGAACAGCTCGAAGCCACAGTAAATTAGCGAATAGAGATCATTCGTCGGGATGTGCTACATGATGTTGGACAGCAAGCGCAGGCCTTCACGAACCAGCAGTAGACGTGAAACGCATTGAAGCGCAGTTAAAAACCGCAATAATGGAGTCGCACGATGCTATGACAAAGTCACTGTCACAGTCTCTACCTCCACAACCTACACTAACTTACCAGGACATTGAGCGTCTACACCTTTGCCAGTCCAAATCGGCGACAGTGTAAAGCAAAGTGGAACGTCCCGTAATTAATTTTTTTTAATTTTTGAATTTATTTTTTTAGAAAAAGCCTGTCATGCAAAGTTGATTTAGTGTAGTGCAAAACTTTACGTGCCGTACTCCATAGGTTCGCTACGAATAGCTGCCGCCACTGACAACGCACAGTGGCGCGCCATCTTGTTAACCAAGCGCAGATCCATACATGGCAAGCTATGCTCTGCAGCGTTTTCAAGCAGCTGCATCCGGCGCTCTGTTTTCTCTCCGTGTGGAGCAAGAAACATTACGTCATGACTTAAGGCAAGATAAGCCTTAATGCGTGCTTTTAATACACTATGTACATGTAAAACACCCTGCCGCACAGTAAAATAGACACAAATGTTAGTACATGTGCACGCTATAATTGTCTGTAAAACGTACCCTCAATCGGGTTACACATGGGGGGGTATGGCGCCAACCGCAACAGCTCCAAGTCCTCCTGCTCAGTAATCAGATCCTCAGTCTGGCTATGAGCAGGAGCGTTGTCTAAGACAATGACAACCGTCTTGCCAGCGAAGTGGTCGCGGTACACGTCGTGGCGCTTGACCGCCTCGTACACCGCGTCCACAAACGCAGCATTGACCTCCATTTTAATGCTGCCTCTCTGTTTAGCGTAGTGCACCATGCCCACCTCAGGTAACACGGCGCATTGCAGCTGCAGGTTCGCTCACACGAACTCCAAAGTCGAAGTGCAGCATCTCCTGCATCTGCACGAGCGTGTATTGGCAGTTATCCTCCAGGTATTCTACGAGGGCCTCCTCCATCTCCGGCGTGCACTTAGTGCATGTCGCCCGCGCGCCGCCTCTCTTCTTGATGTCCGGGGTTCCTCGCTTGACGATAGTCCGAGCCGTTGTAGCTGGAATTCCGTTGCAATCGGCTACTAAGGCCCAGTCCTGCCCAGCCTTGTGTGCGTCGAGAACGCGTGTCCGGGCAGCGAGGCCATGCTTTGGTTCTGCTGACATGATGCCAGAAGAAGAGGTTTTGATGCCGACCACCAGTTAGCTCTGCACTAAATCGCCATTGCTCTAAAGTCAATTTTTGAAAATAAAATTAAAAATTTCTTTGTCACTTAAGCTACTTCACACCGCCTTGCTTTACACTGTCGCCGATTTGGACTGGCAAAGGTGTAGTCTTGTGGCAATTTTGAAGTTTTGGGCAAGAAATACCGCGCTCATGTCAATGTACAAGCGAAAGTGGGGCGTCCAACCTTCCCCAGAAAATGAAGTTACTGTGCAGAGGGCGAATAACTTGCGCTTCTATTTGAAAGACGGCGAGCGGACACCGTTTGGGGCATTGCAAGAAGTAATGCGGCTCGGTTCCACCATTGCGATGGCTCCTGAGCAAAAGGGCATGCCCAATTTGGCATGGCTGTCGCCAAATTTTGACAGGGCATCTTTTGGCGGTATAGCTGTTGGAATTTCGGATATTAAGATCATGATACACGAACTTGTCCGTAAGTTGCGGTCTACGATGCACGCTAATGTGCTAAAGGGGTTTGACTTATCGAATATTCAGCGCAAATTGGAGGATACCACGTCCGTTATATACGATGACTATCAGAACGTGAGTCTTGACTACAGTGTACTCAACGACACAAATAATTCACTGCATGAGATGCGCTTGGATCTAGTACGCTATTTGCTGCACACCTTTCGTAAAGATTTCATTAAGTGTACGAACGGCA
>NW_003306964.1:0-3991 GCF_000142945.1 Phytophthora infestans T30-4
ATAATGATTAAGCCATGGACCCCGTTGATCTGAGGATAATACAGCTGGGATGATGGGACAAGGGAAGAAGGGACATGCAGCCGAACCTGGTAAGGGATTTAGCAGGTGAAAGACATAGAAGGTAGAAATCCAGGCAGGTATAGGCTTAAGTATCAATACAGTCCTCTTTGCACAGTAACACACAAGTGCCTTCCCGCCCTCAAGAACCGGAACTACATTGGCCGTATGAGCTCCGTGAAGGTTAGGAATTGCGAATCTTGTGTTGGTAGCGATAACTGGATAATACATTGGCCAGATCCTACAACCTAGTGAGCTTTCCTATACACGTGCAGATCCGACAGGTTAACCGATTTACTACTTGGTCGGTTACACCCTAGAGGTTCTCAACTCTCAAGATCCCGTCACAGGAGGCGGCAAGTACGACGCAAAGGAACTACAAAGGCAAGGGAACACACCCGCAAGGCAACCCTACGGCCAGATCCACGATCTAGGCCCCGAATCCATAAGCTCGAATATTCGCTTAGGATACGGAACCATCCACGGACGCAGAGTGAAGATTTTCCACTGCTGCTCCACCCCATCCCCACGTCTCGCCAAGACGCTCAAGCTTCACCACTTGAACTCTTCGGAAGTTACCGAGAGAGCAAGATCCCGCCCTACCGACGGGTACACAAGGTGAGGAAAGTTCAGCAGAACACGGATCATCGGGGGACCCCCTCCGTTAGTCGGTGTCTGGGTGCAGTTGGTAAGCTGGATCCGGCAATCTCGCAGATTTTGCTGATCCCGCTACACCACAATGGTGCGCGTGCCCGGATCTTTTGGTGACTCGGGATTTCACCGTGAGTCCCAAGAAGATGCTCAGTGAAGATTGAGCCAGGGGAAGAGGCGTCGTCGGAAGTCGGATCGACGAAAACGCTGCTGAATGAAACAAGATCCGCGGATCGATGGAGTTTTGGGAGGAACTCTGTCGACGGAAGAGAGGTGGATCCGGATACCGGATCTAGAAGAGAAACCTCTCTATCCTCCCCAGGTCTCCTCGGGGACCCCTGCGGATCTTGACCCAAGTCAAGATCCGCTAACAAAACAAGGGAAAGTGAAGGCGAAACGGTATGCATTTGCAGATTCACCGGTTAAGCCAGCACCGTACCTAAACCCAAGCCCGCTAGTCGAAGAAACGAGAAAGAAGACGAAAACAAGTAAGACTACGCGGAAGAAGATGCAAGCTCCAGAGTCGGAAGAAGACCAAGCTGGATCCAGGTCAAGCTGGTCCGACAAGGATCTCGAGTTTGTGTATCGCTGTGGTGTAGCGGGATCAGCAAAATCTGCGAGATTGCCAGATTCAACTTACCAACTGCGCCCAGACACCGACTAACGGAGAGGGTCCAGCGATGATCCGTGTTCTGCTGAAGTTTCCTCACCTTGTGTACCCGTCGGTAGGGCGGGATCTTGCTCTCTCGGTAACTTCCGAAGAGTTCAAGTGGTGAAGCTTGAGTGTCTTGGCGAGACGTGGGGATGGGGTGGAGCAGCAGTGGAAAATCTTCACTCTGCGTCCGTGGATTGTTCCGAATCCTAAGCGAATATTCGAGCTTATGGATCCGGGGCCTAGATCGTGGATCTGGCCGTAGGGTTGCCTTGCGAGTGTGTCCCTTGCCTTTGCGTTGTACTTGCCGCCTCCTGTGACGGGATCTTGAGAGTTGAGAGCCCCTAGGGTGTAACCGACCAAGTAGTAAATTCGGTTAACCTGTCGGATCTGCACAAGTAAAGGAAAAGCTCACTAGGTTGTAGGATCTGGCCAATGTATTATCCAGTTATCACTACCAACACTAGATTCGCAATTCCCAACCTTCTCAGAGCTTGTACGGCCAATGTAGTTCCGGTTCTTGAGGGCAGGAAGGCACTTGCGTGTCACTGTGCAAATTGGAGTCTGTATTGATATTTAAGCCTATACCTGCCTGGGTTTCTACCTTCTATGTCTTTCATCTGCTAAATCCCTTACCAGGCTCGGCTGCATGTCCCTTCTTCCCTTGACCCATCATCCCAGCTGTGTTATCTTCAGATCCACCGGATATATGACGTAATCATCATGGTCACCCTATTATGGGTACACTCATCCGGATCCAGGTCGCTTGGATCCACCTCACTGTAATGGTACACTCGCCGTGGATCCGAGCTCTCCAATCATCCAACATCATCTCGCAACCGTCTGTGATCTCCGTTGTCCCACGAAAGTTCGAGATCCACTGTATCCCTCATCCCTATACCCTGGATCCAGGTCCCTCCAGGCGGGATCCTCCCTCCTTGGATACGAACTCAGAAGTATGGGATCCGGGGTACCTCGCGGTGGATCTTGACTCTTCATTAGCCGTGGCTACTAGATCCACCGTCAGAGGGCACCGACCATCCTTCCTTCATAGGATCCACACTCGATCCACTCTTGTATAGTATATCCCATATCCATCTTAGTGAATCCAGGTAAGGGTGGATCCGAGGTAAGTCTTGGTGGATCTTGCCTTCTCGTACATCGCTCATATCAGATCCATCGTCATTCCATACGGGGTGCTGCTCGCCATGGCTAATCCACCACAGGCAACTTGCACCCGTGCCAAACAACCCAAATCCTCTATAATCACTTGAAATTGTCACTGATTCGGGATAGTGACCCCGCGTCAGGACCATTCTCTTATTTCTGAGAAAGCACTTCACCACACCCCAATTAAACAGCGTGCCCGGCGCGTGCCGCTGCGATTTCTCGGCAAGCTGTACGAGCTGCTGCGCGCTTTATTGCGTGCAGGACTGATCGTCTTTTCAGACAGTCCATGGGCATCGCCGATCGTGATTGTGATGAAAAAGAACGGGCTGGACATCCGGCTCTGCATTGATTACAAGATGGTGAATGCTATCACCGCGATCATGGAGTATGCAATGCCGCTAGTCGACGACCTGTTAACAGATCTCGAGCGCTACCTATGGTTCTGCTCGCTGGATGCAGCAAGCGGCTTCTGGGCGGTCATGATGACCTTGCGAGCGCGTAAAGTATCGGCGTCCGTCTGCGCACTCGGACATTTCGAGTGGTTACGCATGCCCTTCGGGCTAAAGAACGCGCCGATGATCTACCAGCGTATGATTGACAACGCACTCTGGGGGTTCGTTCAATCTAAAGGAGGTTGGTTTGAATACTCGGAGAAGATGCGTTTAGCTGAAGAACAGGCCAAGGAACGTCGTGGGTCAAGCGCCGAGGGTTCGTTTTAAACGAAGTTCGCGGCAGACCGCGAAGCACCGGTAGAGACCGACCCTGTACTACAACTCGTCAACAGCCCCGTCGCTGACATGTTTACGAACGGGGAACCAGACGAATCATCGCTGGTACCTGTATTTGGTCGACGGTCGTTTGTGGATGACATTTGCTTCGGTGGCGAGGATTTCGACAGCTGCCTGGCGACGCTGGACCGATTGCTAGCAAGATTTGCACAGTGTCGGATCAGCATTAGCTTCACCAAGAGCATCTTTTGCCAACCCAAGGTGGACTTTCTGTCGCATAAAATTTCGCCAGAAGGCATCAGGTCTGACCCCAAGAAGCTTGCGGCCATCACCGAGCTTTCGTTTCCAACGAGCAAGAAGGGCATGCAGTCGTTTCTTGGAGCAGTTAATTACGACAGCCGCTTCATTCAAGACTTCGCGGTCTACGGTGCGGCGCTGTACCAGCTCAAGGATGAAGACTTTGTCGTTGAAGGTGGCCTTTATGTGGCATGTCGTTCCTTCGAAAACTTGAAGACAAGTGTTTCACATTTTATTAGGGGGAGACACAGCGAAAGCAGGCTGGAACGGTCCGGCGATCTGAGAGCTTCCTCATCAGGGAGGAGGAATTGTTTAAAGCTCACTGTTAATTCCTGAAGGGGTTTGTATCAGAATAAGATCTTGGCAGCCATTTTGTCGAAGAGCGCATACCCCTACTGCTAGAGGCCGTCACGCGAGATATATCCTCTTCAGCAGT
>NW_003306965.1:0-3994 GCF_000142945.1 Phytophthora infestans T30-4
TCATAAACAGCTGAGCATGCATGCGCTGTTTGCTTCGGAGCTGTTGGAATTAATGTTGCGTTTTGGCGCTGCAGTGCTCTTACGTGCTTTAGTTCATATAGCGGCTTTGGAGGGCATCGTTATTGCCCTGGTTTGGTTGTGTTCTCATGTCGTTGATGCAAGTCGAGTAAAAGCCGTCCACAGCTTCGTGGGTACTCACCTGGTAACGTGCTAGCCGAACGACCTTTCCAGATCGTCTCGATGGATTTTGTGATCCCACTACCGAAATCTCGTAGGGGCAACACGGCGTTGCTCCTATTTCAGTGCTCGTTCACGGGATTCGTTATTGCCAAGGCTATGTCAGATACGACTGCACTGAGTGTTGCTCAAGTGTTCGAAGAATGTGTGTACCGACGGTTCGGAGCCCAATCATTAATAAGGCATGACCGCGACCCACGCTTCATGAGCGAGGTGTTCCAAGCGTTCGCAGAGATGATGCAGTCAAGATCAAGAGCGACTTTGAGCTATCGACCACAGGCTAATGGACAGCAGGAACGTTCGGTGAAGTCAGTGATGGGGTCCGTACGGGTGTACGCAGAAGACCCTCTACAGCAAGATTGGGACGAAATCGCGGAGAAGCTAGTATTTGCTATCAATACTTCTCAAGACACTACGAGGAAGGAAACGCCGTTCTACCTCGTTCATGGTTGGGATGCGCAGTCGACGCTGCGGGCAATGTCGTCATCACTCAAACGAGGACTCGGCAAGCAGTCAGACGCACTGGCGTGGCGGCGTGAGATCAATCGACAACATGAGGTCGCCCTCACTATGGCCAAGTATCATCAGGCTGTAGAAAAGGAGCCAAGGGCTAAAAAGCATAATGATGCTCTGAGTCGACTGGAAAAAGCTGCTGTACTTCAACCAAGTGGAAACGAAGACTCGGCGGACCCTCCAGAAGCTTCGGAAGAGATGGAAGATCCTGCAAGAGCCCCACCGAGATCTCTTTTCGAGATTGGGAGCCGGGCGTGGCTGTACATGGAACGCGTCAAACCGGGCTTGACGAAGAAATTAGCTCACCGATGGCATGGACCTTTTCGGATCAAGCGCAAGGTGGAAGAGTTTGCGTACGAGCTGGAACTGCCTGATCGAAGTGGGTATCGCTTTTACCCAGTAGTGCATGTGTCAAGACTCAAGGCTGTCAACGAATTCAACAGTCGACCGAACACTCGGTTAATACTTGACGCGACTAATGAAGCAAGACTCGACTTCGATGAGGAACTACTGCCTGAGGACAGCTGGAAACCAGATCAAGTTGCCGGTGAATATGAAGTCGAGGCCATCCTCGACGACAGAACACCACTAACGACGAGCACGGAGCGTGCTGTACGCGAGTTCAAAGTCAAGTGGGTGGGCTATGAAGATACAACTTGGGAGCCATCATCAAACTTGTCATGTGGAGGTCTGCTGTACGACTATTTGCGAGCCAAGAAGAGCGAGAATCGGCTGCAGATGGCGCAAGTGGCGGACGAAGACTAGCGTGACTTGATCACGTATGAACTGTCCACAGGGCGATGCAGCCTGTGGTAACAGACGAAGAACGTTACTGCAACAACAAATTATATATGCATTTGAAGAACAACATGAACATGATTACGCTGTGGAAGTGGATTAAGAATAAGAAAACATGAATGCCGACCGCGGAGCGATCACTGAAAACGAAGTCACGCGGGACACCTCAACAGTTAGCTGAGATGATGGAGAACGTCGTAGAACGTGCAGCGAGGATTCAAATCGATTCCAAGTGTCTGGCCGCGGTGGCCAAGAGTGTCAACGAAACCGAGTCACCACTCTCCTTCTCCTCTTCATCAAGAACCTGAGCCTCGGCAGCTGGAGCTGAAGCCGGACCCTGCGAATCCTCGGTACCAGCTTCAACAGGAGCAGCAGCCAGAGCAGGACGTGGAGTACCCGGTGGCGAGTCAAACAACGAACGCCAGGTCGGAATAAGTTAGGTTGAATCGAGAGACGGGTCAACGATCACGCTTCGGTACACATCCACGAAACGCGTACCACGAGGATTGAAGAACTCCGGATTACGCTGGCACGGGAAGTACGTGGTGTTGTACGGGTGCTGATGCGGCGCATTCATCCATCCAGTACGCCATGGCTGACGAGCGTCGAGAGCCGGAACTTCGGAAAGCCAGTCAGATGTCCGAGGTGCGAATGACAAGTTTTCAATGGGGTACCACGGCTTAGACGGCTCCAAAAGCAACTCGGGACGAATGAATGACACGCCAGAAGCACTAGATGAAACCGAGTCACGACTCCACGCCATGTACTGCTCACGGTACTTGTTACGAAGACGATCGGCACGACGGTCGCGCTCACGGAAGAGCTTCTTTAACATAGCTCTCAGTTCCTTCAAGCGATCCTTGTCGTGGCCAACCTTTTTAGCTTCTTCAGCGAGACCTCGTTCAATACCAGCTAACGGAAGCCAGTGGAGACGCTCCCACAACGCGAACCCGAGGTCACCTTGCTTACCGCCGTCACCCCGAAGGTTCGCCCAGATCATCTTGAGACGGGTCTCAATCGGAGCACGCTTGGAGATGGGGACGCTTGGTTTGAAGTCGACAGTGTCAAAGAGGCAAGCTTGAAGAGGATAAAGCTGCCGAAGCTGCTGGTACGGGTGATCAGGATGCGAATAATTAAAGAACGCTTGGAGACCCTCCAACGTTGTACGCACGGTCACCTCACCAGCTGGTTCAGGAAGCGTTAAGCTCAAGAGTCGCTCGAAACACGTCTTGGCGCCTGCATCGGTAAACTCCATGTCCACATACGGAAGAACCCACGGTGGCAGGGTGGACGAAGCCGGCACCGTAGGGCGAGTACCAGATAACACTCGGTGAGACAACTGTGGTGTAGCGGGATCAGCAAAATCTGCGAGATTGCCAGATCCAACTTACCAACTGCGCCCAGACACCGACTAACGGAGGGGGTCCCCCGATGATCCGTGTTCTGCTGAACTTTCCTCACCTTGTGTACCCGTCGGTAGGGCGGGATCTGCTCTCTCGGTAACTTCCGAAGAGTTCAAGTGGTGAAGCTTGAGTGTCTTGGCGAGACGTGGGGATGGGGTGGAGCAGCAGTGGAAAATCTTCACTCTGCGTCCGTGGATGGTTCCGTATCCTAAGCGAATATTCGAGCTTATGGATCCGGGGCCTAGATCGTGGATCTGGCCGTGGGGTTGCCTTGCGGGTGTGTTCCCTTGCCTTTGTGTTGTCCTTTAAGTCGTACTTGCCGCCTCCTGTGACGGGATCTTGAGAGTTGAGAGCCCCTAGGGTGTAACCGACCAAGTAGTAAATTCGGTTAACCTGTCGGATCTGCACAAGTAAAGGAAAAGCTCACTAGGTTGTAGGATCTGGCCAATGTATTATCCAGTTATCACTACCAACACTAGATTCGCAATTCCCAACCTTCTCGGAGCTCGTACGGCCAATGTAGTTCCGGTTCTTGAGGGCAGGAAGGCACTTGCGTGTCACTGTGCAAATTGGAGTCTGTATTGATATTTAAGCCTATACCTGCCTGGGTTTCTACCTTCTATGTCTTTACATCTGCTAAATCCCTTACCAGGGCTCGGCTGACATGTCCCTTCTTCCCTGGACCACATACATCCCAGCTGTGTTATCTTCCCAGCTGTGTTATCTTCAGATCCCCCGCAGATATGTGACATAATCATCATGGTCACCCTATTATGGGTACACTCATCCGGATCCAGGTCGCTTGGATCCACCTCACTGTAATGGTACACTCGCCGTGGATCCGAGCTCTCCAATCATCCAACATCATCTCGCAACCGTCTGTGATCTCCGTTGTCCCACGAAAGTCCGAGATCCACTGTATCCCTCATCCCTATACCCTGGATCCAGGTCCCTCCAGGCGGGATCCTCCCTCCTTGGATCCGAACTCGGAAGTATGGGATCCGGGGTACCTCGCGGTGGATCATGACTCTTCATTAGCCGTG
>NW_003306966.1:0-3994 GCF_000142945.1 Phytophthora infestans T30-4
TTACTGTCCGCGCCCTGTCCCAGACGGTGAACGTGCCTTTCAAGGGTCGCTAAGTCTTCCGCGAACTCATCCCAACCGCCACTGAGGGTTCGTACCGTAGATGGTCCGCTGAATGCGAATCCGGCCAGTCCATTATTAATAATAAGGACAGCCTGGATTCAGTGACATAGAAGTTACACCCCGTACGGTTCCTCGGTCGGGTGCTTAAGGAAGCCGAGATGAACTACCATCCAGCTGAGAAGGAAGTTTTGGCGTTACTTCTGCTGTTGAAGATCTGTTACGTCCAGCTGGCAGGAAAGACGCTACATGTCTATACACGATTCTCGATGTTAGAGTGGGTGCATAAGTCGAAGTCTCTCTTCGGACGCGCGGTCCAGTTCGCAGTGCTGCTATCGCAGTGGCACCTTAAGGTGCAGCGCGTGAAGGAGAAGGATGTCGCCTTTGCGCAGCTACTGCAGTCAAGCATCACGAGCTTCGTTGACCTGGAAGACTCGCTCGCCACGGTGGCGCCTCCAAACAAGGGTTCCCCGACTATTCGAATGGACCCCGCGTTGCTGTACGCCAGGCTTTCCCGTAATTACAGCGGATTCGTCATGTCCTTTGACGGATCAGCGAAGACAGAGAAGTACGGTGGCTACGGGAGTTGTTCATGGGTGCTGTGGAGCCTTCCTGAGTGGAAGATAGTGATTGCTGCAACGCTTACCTCTCGGCTACCACGGTGAATGAAGCAGAGCATACAGGTATGATAAACGGTGTCAAGGCTGCTATTGCGCACGGTGCCGAGGATTTAGTCATCGTTGGTGACTCAAGGCTCGCGATTCAACAATCACTAGGGGTGATTGCATGCAGGAAGGAAACTTTGCTAGCGCTGCTAAATACTCACAAGGAACTCGCGGCCAAGCTTCGATCAGCTAAATATCTTCACGTTGTACGAGAATACAACGCTGCCGCGGATTCGTTAGCCACTGAAGCGCTGGAATTAAAAGTCAGTCGTGTCATCTTAGCTGAAACTCGCAAGTCGGAATTGGCGTCGCTGAATCGCATCCAGGAAATGATCTACGAGCCGGATGAAGACTCGGTGGATGTTTCGTCACGTGGAGCAGAGCGTCAAGTACATGAGCTGTCAGGCAGCGAGTCTTCAAAGTGGAAAGCTTTGGAAAATTTCGTGGTTAATTACAGCTCATCAGAGTATGATTATGGTAATATGGCAGTGATGACTAGGCAACAGACGAAAGCCAAGAAACGCGTCAGATTTGCAGATGAACACTTGGAGGAGGTCTCAAAAGCTCAAGAACAGCATGAAGAACGACGAGAGACGTCCACCGAAGATTCAATCGGCGAAGATTTGCCGGACCATCCTCACAAGACTGTACCAGCGGCATTTCCAGATGCGGAGGATGTTGATCCGGTAGCAATACAGCGGGAACGACGCAGACGGATAATGGTGGCACAAGACGAAGAGCAGAAGTGGTCTAACATCAAGAAGGTGCTGCAGGGCCAAGCAGAAGAGCTGAGTTACAAAGAAGCTCGAGGTGCCTGGAAGTACGTTGACCGGTTCGTGTTATCAGAAGACGGCGTGCTTCACTATCTTGGATTGTATCGTCGGTACGACCACGGTTGGCAAGAGGAGACCAAGCTGCCGCTTGTGGTACCGACAACGATGATTCAAGAGGTCTTGCAGAACTGTCACGACTCGCTGGAAGGAGGACATCAAGGTGTGGTGAGAACGTTCCATCGCGTTAAGTCCGATTATTATTGGATCGGCTTGTACGCTGACGTGGAGAAGCATGTGAAGTCATGTCCAGATTGTAGCTCGAGTAAAAGCCGTCCGCAGCTTCGTGGATACTCACCTGGCAACGTACTAGCCGAACGACCTTTCCAGACCGTCTCGATGGATTTTGTGATCCCACTACCGAAATCTCGTAGGGGCAACACGGCGTTGCTCTTATTTTAGTGCTCGTTCACGGAATTCGTTATCGCCAAAGCTATGTCGGATACGACTGCGCTGAGTGTTGCCCAATTATTCGAAGAATGTGTGTACCGACGGTTCGGAGCCCCATCACTGATAAGGCACGACCGCGACCCACGCTTCATGAGCGAGGTGTTCCAAGCATTCGCAGAGATGATGCAGTCAAGATCACGAGCAACGTTGAGCTATCGGCCACAGGCTAATGGACAGCAGGAACGCTCGGTGAAGTAAGTGATGGGTTCCGTACGAGTGTACGCAGAAGACCCTCTACAGCAAGATTGGGACGAAATCGCGGAGAAGCCGGTATTTGCTATTAATACTTCTCAGGACACTACAAGGAAGGAAACACCGTTCTACCTCGTTCATGGTTCGGATGCGCAGTCGACGTTGCGAGCAATGTCGTCATCACTCAAACGAGGATTCGGCAAGCAGTCTGACGCACTAGCGTGGCGGCGTGAGATCAATCGACAACATGAGGTCGCCCTCACTATGGCCAAAGATTATCAGGCTGTAGAAAAGGAGCGAAGGGCTAAAAAGCATTATGATGCCCTGAGTCGACTGGAAAAAGCCGCCGTACCTCAACCGAGTGGAAACGAACACTCGGTGGACCCTCCAGAAGCTTCGGAAGAGAGGGAAGATCCTGCAAGAGCCCCACCGAGATCGCTTTTTGAGATTGGGAGCTGGGCATGGTTGTACATGGAACGCATCAATCCGGGCTTGACAAAGAAATTAGCTCATCGGTGTCATGGACCTTTTCGGATCAAGCGCAAGGTGGAAGAGCTTGCGTACGAGCTGGAACTGCCAGACCGAAGTGGGTATCGCTTCTACCCAGTGGTGCATGTGTCGAGACTCAAGGCTGTCAGCGAATTCAACAGTCGACCGAACACTCGGTTGGTACTAGACGCGACTAATGAAGCAAGACTCGACTTCGATGAGTTCTTTTTATTATCTAAAAATAATTAAAATTATTTATTTTGAAAAAATATTAAGAAAAATGTATATATCAAAAATAAATAAAATGCAAAGTATAGTGTTAATTATTAATACTCAATTTATTTTATTTTTATTTATTTACCCTAATATTATATTAGTAAATTTAAACAAAATTTATTTATATTTATTAATATAATATTTAGTTTGGATAGCTCAGTTGGTTAGAGTAAAAGACTGAAAATCTTTGTGTCGGTGGTTCAAATCCACCTCCAGACAATTTTTATTATTAAAAATATGTATCTTTTAAGAATAACTTTTAAATCATTTCAAAAAATAAAACAACTTAAACAAAATTTATTAAAGTTAAAAAATATTAATAAATAGCCATCAATTCCAGCGATTTTATAGACTGCTTTGCTCCATCGAGCAGCTTCTTTATCAAACGTCTGCTTTTTGAGACGGTACAATACGCTTGATCCGACGTCAAACTCCATCTCAATTCTATCGGCTTCCACCTGATTATGACTCAGATCTGCATTCATTACTTTGCCTTTTGCCTCATTTGGAGTCATACCAATCGAACGGTGAAACGTGGTATTGTAGTTTTCAATAACATCAGTGATAAGCTTTTGCGTAATTCTCTTGGGGGACATTTTAGTTAGTCTCTGTTTCAGCGTTCTGTTGAATCGTTCAATTCTTCCCATAGTTCCATGATCACCTGGCTCATTGTTGTAGTGCTCAATTGTCTTGGGTTTGAAGAGCTCTTGGGCCTGTAAGTTCATGAACTCACTACCATTATCACTTGTTAGGATATCCACTTTGTGGAGACGAACAAACGCTCTAAGCGCTTCTACACAATTGCTGCCGTCTTTTTTCGTAAGAGCTTTGCGTACCCCAGCCTTGAGTTGATGTTGATAGCAGTCAAAATTGGCCGTTTCTTTCAAACGCACGATCAATTTGCCACGAGTTGGGTTTACGCGAAGCTATTTTGAACCCACGGAATGTCCTTTTTTGCTCCTGAAATCGCTCAATATCGGGCTGACCCCAATGGCAATTGGCAGACGGCCAGAATCTTCTCGTAGGAGGCACCTA
>NW_003306967.1:0-3998 GCF_000142945.1 Phytophthora infestans T30-4
GTGGGTTCGTCTATGAATGACTGGAACCCACACAGATGCTCGATAAATGGTGCATTCCATTTGAGCTAAGTCTCCGGGACGGAGCCATTCATTGGTTCCGTCAACTTCCGAAGAAGACGAAGCGCAAGTGGAAGCTGTTGAGCGATGCGTTCATCCGCTACTACTGCTCGCAGTTCACGCAGACGGCACTGTCGCGTTACTACTCCGCCAAGCGGGAACGTAATGAACATCTGTGCGACTACATAAACAGGCTGAATGGCTACGCTCGGACCGCCCGTCTACACTTTGAGAAGAGTGGTCGCGACGCGACAGAACACGTACAGCCGTTATCTGCTGGCCAGCCTGTCGAAGGATGTACAGCTTAGCGGAGAGTCTTCTAACACGCTCGAGTCGCCGACATTCACGAGCTCGAAGAGATCATCGAAGATGTTCTCAAGGGCAAGGAGAGAATGGCCAAGCGTGACAGTGAGTACCGATACTCCAAGAGTCGTGATACGCGACGCGACGATGGGTACGCCCGCAACAACCGGCGTGATGACCGTCGCCGCGATGACAACCGCAACAAACCAAGCGTGACACTCATTGAAGCCACGGTGGACGACCTACTAGCTGAATTAGAAGGTCGTGAAGCTGCTCAGGGAGGCACCGAGTATTCAAACGAAGATCCGAACGCTTACGACGATGTCCAAGATGAGTACAACGACTTTCAGCCTGATAATACGGACGGTGATTTCTCATTGGACGAAAACGACCGATACCTCGCCGCGGCTAACGAAAATGAGCGCCGTGCAGCTGCTGAAGGCACCTACGCACGTTCATACAACCGTCAACCACGTGGAAACATGCCTGATCGCGATAATGGCTTCAATCAAGATCGCCGAGGTGGTGACCGTGGGTTCAATCAGGACCAACGCGGTCGACGTGACTTCAACCGCGACAACCGACGCCCACAGTACGGACCATGCGCGGTGTGCGGTGGCATGAGTCACTCCGCCCACTACTGTAACAAGCGATGCAAGTTCTGCAAACAACTCCACGATGCTGGACAATGCGAACTTTTCCGCAACTTCCAAGACCTTGCCAAATTTGTGCGCACCAAAGGCACGAAGGAGGAACTCCCGCCAGAGCTCAAGGCCGTCGTTCAAGAACGTCATTTAAACTAGGCAACCCACCAACTACAACTGGGTTGGTCCCTATCGGGCTGCCACAGTTAACCGAGCCTTCAATGGAAGCAGAGTGTATCTTTGCTTTCATGGGGCAGAGTGAATGGCCTGATAAATACGTAACAAGTGTGAACGCGACGGAAAATGAAAAGGAGAGGAGTAGAATCCTCGGTGGAGGTGTTGGAGAAATAATGGAGTGTGCTGATGCTGATGAGGGCACCAGCGAGGGTTCGCTCGGCTTGGTTTCGAGTGCAGCGCGAGACGAGCCCAAGGGTCACTCCAAGATTATGAAGTTGAACCCTGGCGAGAGACAGGGGTGGTGGTCGGCCAAGAAATTCGACCGACGGATCAGAATGAGAGCTCTGGTGCAAGGCGCTGTGAACGACCAGCGAACGAGGATCCTCCTCGACACAGGAGCGAACGTTAGTGTGATCACTGGCGCCTTTGCCAAGAAGTTG
The DNA here is from genome assembly GCF_000142945.1 of Phytophthora infestans T30-4. Classification (NCBI taxonomy): domain Eukaryota; phylum Oomycota; class Peronosporomycetes; order Peronosporales; family Peronosporaceae; genus Phytophthora; species Phytophthora infestans. The sequence continues at coordinate 1,622 of NW_003306967.1, forward strand.
CGACTCCGAAATGTACCCGATCACGGACGCCGCATCGACATTCAAGGAATTAACGGAGGCAAGGTGTCTACGACGCGACGAGCGTGCGTCAAGATTACGCTCGGATGGGAGATGGTGTACGAGTTTGAGATGTGGGTAATGGCGCATAGTGCAGGCGTCGACGTGGTACTCGGAACCGACTTTATGATCCCAGCTGGGATCCGGTTGGACCTGTTTCACGGCGCGGCGCAATTACCGCACGAAGTTCAAATCCTGCTGATCAAGACCAAGAACATGATCGACAGCGAAGAGTACGGCTCCCATGTTAACGCCGGGCCACCCGAGCGTTTGGACATTCAAGCGCACGAGTGGCGAGAATATCGACTAACGAAGCGCCAATTCGGTCTGGAGGAACACGTACTGTGGGTTCGTCGAACGAACAAGTTAATCCCGTCAGTGACGAGGTTTTGACGTGGACGGCCTCAGAGCATTCGGTTGACCAACGTGTCTGATCGAACTGTGTACCTACCAGCACACGACTCGATCGCGATGCGGATTCCAGATGGGGATTTTCCACGAGGTGACGGCTATGTGCGTCTGGAGTCCAAGAAGTACCAAGACTGGCAAGTGTTGGCCTACGAAGGTTGTAGAGACCGCGAGCTCTTTCAGCGTGAATGCGAAATCTACGAACAATGGCTTGCAACTCAGCCTTCAGCAGTTGATCGACCATACTACCCAGAACCCGGTGGGGTGCTAGCACGACCTCTAGAAGACTCGCTAGTGGATTCTAGTGATCGTCTGACATGTGCAGAGCGCTGGCACACTGATCCTGGAAGAACGTGAACGAGTGGAAGCCTGTCTGGCGTCTGGGGTGACAGCCGGGGATTCGGCCGACGGTCAGCCTTCCGCAGAACCTTTGGACACGTACACGACAACCCATGGCGGAAGCAATAACGCGAACGAAGCCTCGGTAGTGCGTACACACGAACTACTGAGACCGGTGAACGTGGTACATACGCCAACGAGTGTTAGTGTCCAGTCAGGGGTGACCACGGAAGCGACAAGCAACGGCACTGGATTGAATGGAGTCACCCGTTTTGACGAAGCTGTCCCGGCCTTGTGTGTCACCAAATCTGCGACGCAGAAAATCATGGTTCGCAAGTCGAACATTTTTGAAGAGCGCATCGAAACGGACATTTTCTTAAAATAACATGGTATACAAAAAGTGCGTTCTTGAGCCTGTAGCAAACGATTTGCATCCATGACATCCCAAAAACTTAAAATAACATATCTCGACTCCTAGAATGAAATCGACGTGAATCCTTAGGGCAGTTAGTGTGTTTTAGTATCATACTTAACACCACAAAGTTTTACGGGGCACTCTACAATACTCTTCCCAAGACGCAAGAAAATGTTCATTTTGGGGGGTCCTCTAACGCGAACTTAATGATAAAATACCGCACTTAGTCCATAAAATACGAACTTAGGCACTATTCGCACTTAGTAAAATAACTTCTCGCACTTAGAACGGGTAATTTATGTAAATTACTTTATGGGTGACTGCTGAGTTCTAACAAAACTGAAAGATACTGACTAGCTGCTGGCGCGGCGGTTACTTTTCCAGCTATAAATAGATGTTAAACGAGTAGTCTGTAACTGTCAGCAGTACTCAATTCCCGTCAATCTGCTGTAGATTAACGGGAATTTTTGTTAAGACGACGTAAACAAAAGCGAGTATCTTTCTTGTGACGGTTTCCTAGTATATGTGAGGTGACAAGTCGGTTACTGAGTGTAATTTTGGAAATGGCGTGTGGGTTTCTAAGATTATAGTTGGTTTTTGAGGCGTTACTTTGCTGTTTAGGGTGATTTCTCGGTCTTATTTTAGGATAAGATTGAGTGAACTCTGGCGATTTATGGTTTTTTAGATGTGTCTTTGTAGGAAATAGTTCTGCTGTTTCTAAGACGTGTCTTTAAGACATTCCTTTAAAAATCGTGCGTTATTATTGCTTTGGGGAAACTTAGAGCGGTTATTTCGTGCGTGCAGAAATTGAGGTTGTACTCGTATGCTCTGCATAAGAATATAGCTTTATTTGACGCATTTTATGCGTTGCTCTGGGTATTTTGCGCTGAAGCGATGTGGAATTGCTGACGAGTGTGTGCTTTCGGGATAGTGACCTGACTGTGTGTGCTTGGATGCGAGGAAGCGTTTGCTGACGTTGCGAGGTGCTACATCAACGCTCTGTCGGTGCCGGTGCGAAGGTGTGCTGCGGTTGGTTGTATAGTGTTTCGTGCAGTTTTCGGATTGTGTGTCATTATGCGATACCTTCTGTGGTGCGTTTTGCGCTGGATTTTTCCGGTGGAAAGTTTCAATTTCGGGTAGAACCGTTTTTGATCTGGG
>NW_003306968.1:0-4003 GCF_000142945.1 Phytophthora infestans T30-4
CATTCTCATCGTGGCGATGTCTCTCCGAGAGTACAGCTGCTGTGCTGTACTCTCTGGAGGGCGATTCGATCGCTCTCATAGTTGCGCTGCACCGAATAGCTGGGTGCGAGCAGACGACTTCAGCCGTCATGAGACTGTGTCTTACGTCTTCAGGCAGAGGATTCCCTGCCAGAGATGCCCCCAACGTGCGCATCTCTTGCGCGTACTCCTGCAGCTTACGTTTACCTTGCTTACACGCGAGAAGCGTGAGCGCTGGCAGAACTCGTTGCTCGCCGGTAGGAACGCGGATCGAAGCTGCTCACACAGCTGAGCCCAGGATGCAAAGCATCCAGGAGATATCGTCTCCCTGGTGTATGCCCAGTGCTTGGCACGGCCACCAAGGTTGGCCAGGGCAAACGCCACCCGAACTGGCTCGTCCGAGATGAGACCCGCCTTCATTGCGATCTTCACCTCACGGACCCAGAAGTGAAGGCTCTCTCCTTCCTTCCCCTCAAACAAACGGCCATCGTGGCCTTCAAGCTCCCGCGAACGTGAGCGATGAGACCACGCTCGTAGGTCTCAAACGCGGTCACTCGCTCTTGTTGCTCGGCAGGCGTCACCGCCGCCAAGCTGCGAAGGACATCTTGTCCAAAGATGCCTCCCATCTTCAGAACAGACTCGTACTGTGAGTCGTTCAAGCGAGGAAACTCGCTTCGGTCCATCTTGGCTCAAACGTTGGGCGCACAGAGGATTCAGGTAGCTCAATCTACCCGCGATGGTGTTGGATTGACGATGAGTGCTACTAAGTGTGACGGGGTCACACAGCACCTTGCACAGAGGAAGTGCTTAAGGGTATTAATTACCCGAGTGAACGTAAGTCCACGTGTTCCCGGCCTCAGTGGGAACGATTTGCTACTTAGAGGAGTAGATTTAAGACTGATGTATTTATAAGTAAGATAAGCTTGGGTCTCATACAAACTAGAGGTTACCTATAGTGGAGCTAAGTAGTCATGCACTGACTGGCTCCGAGAGCACCTGGTACCGTGTACCAGGTGTCCACAAGAGTGACGGGTCACTCTTTATGTAACATGGGGCACACTGGATTGTACCCCGTTACAAGAGAAGAGCAGCCTCGCCAGACACCGCAGTCCTGTCGCGGCCTTTTGCCCGGCACTTACGTGTTTACGTTACTTCCTGATTAGTTTCCTAAAGTTGACATTTAAGTGTATTTACATTTAAATGGCTCCTACTCTTAGAAGCGATCGACACATGGAGAACAATCCCCCCGTGACGAACCCTACGTCACCACTGGTTATGAGCCCAATCAGGGCGCAGTCTGCGACTGACGTGGCTGCTGGCGTTCCAGACACAAGTTCTGGAATTTCGACCAATCAAGATCAAGCTTCAACCCCATTGGCAGGAAATTCAAGCTTGAACAATGACGCAACACTGTCGCACAGTGATGCAGAACGACTAATTCGTTCATTGGCTGGAATCCCGGGTGACCGCCCGTTATTCCAAATGTTACTCGAAAGTATGCATAAACTTTCGTCGACGAACACGGAAGAATCCGTGCCAGTTGACAATCCTCCCCAGTCGCCGCTAAACCAACAAAACGGCGACCGAGACCCTGACGATCCGTGGCGCCCTCTAGACAACATGAACCCTACTGGCCGCTACAACGACGGCGAGCTGGCTGAGTACACCAAGGTCCTTATCAACTCGCCTCCGATCAAGCTGCCCAAGCTACATCTGAAAGGCGACTACAAGGCCTGGAAGAGCGAGGTGCCGTTGCACTTCGAGCCGAAGATGCTGGGAGACATCACCTATGGCCCTGAGCGTTACGATGCAGTAGAAGGCATGCGTCGTGACAAATATCGCGTGTGGTATAAGTCGCGCAAGAACAAGGCATTCTCAGCACTCGCGTTGTCGCTGTCTGTTGACCTACGTACGACGTTCAAAATCGACGACATCCACGACAACATGGACGCCGCCACCTAGCGCTACCGGTATGATTACTAATAATGGAAAATATTAGATAGAATTAGGCCGAAATACCTACTAAGAAAAGCTAAACTAATAATTTGAAGGAAGCCTGTTTCAGCTGTATTATAAGCGTATACAGGATCCCCTTTCCATTTCAGTCGCTCTTCTACATGGCAAAACGGGCCACTGTCATAAAAGGTTGGTTGCTCGCTGATAACTTTGCTGGAGACGGCACCAACACCCTGGCCGCACTGGAGAACGCATCAAAAACACCTTGTTCTGCAGGATAACACTTAAGATTTGTTTTGACTTGGCATTTGTAAGAGCAACTACCCGGCTCTCCTGTGGAAAGGCATTATATAATGTAAGAGGTCGTTATTAATACCAGATTCTCTCACCTAGGAAGTGCAATGCGCGGCTCGCTGGTGAGCTCGGCGCTGGGCCCGCCTCCGCAAATACCGCGCGGCCCTGCTTCGCGGGCTCCCCGCGCGGGTTTGCTGCGGCTACGCGACCTCGCACCCGCTCGCCTTAGTTGGCGCCATAGCTGCGTCGCCTCCCCGGAAGGTGCTATTATGCGTTTGAGGGTGCTGCACACCGTTTCGAATGGTGTTTTTGCAATTTTGTCGCCGCACTGCAGCATAATTGCAAGATCTGATAACTTGGACCTGTTGAATGCATGTAGGTACGATTCACATGTGTTGTGTTTTACCACAGCTGTCAGCTATAGATGTCTGTGCTTTATTTTCTCTCGAATTTTCGCTGCTACTAGGTCATACAAGATCAGGAACAGGGCAACAACTTGCCAAGTTGGCGACTCTTTGGAGCAGAAAATTTCCTCCTCGAACATACAACCGATGTCCTTCTCGTGAATCTTCTCGATTTGATTAGAACTTTTCTTGTGCTGAAATTGACGTGAACGGAGACTTCTCGATTTGAACTTGAATCTATGTTTGCACTCCATCTGTCTTTTTACATGTCGTTAAAGGTACGGTATGCATCTCTGAAGTGATATGGACACAGCAATACTATAAGAAATGCTTCCGTAGCTTTTAGAAAACGATGGATCGACTCAAAAATCTATAAATGATAACGAGATAATCATCCTGAATTCTTCGTTTAAACAACCTTCTTCTTCAATAGTACAAGAATCTCTCCTACCGTCCTAAATGTGCATTCATTCTATTAATAATAGAGACCTTTCTCGCCATACAGAGCTTCCCTAACACCTTCAAATCCCGAAGGAAAAACCTACTGCCCAGGTTTTTCGTGCATAGCCGTGCGACTATTGACCAGGTTTAAAGCACATGTTTCGCCAAGTTTCTGGCCAGGTTGTAATTAAAGAAGTAAAATACCATGATTTGAAAATATTCCCCTACACCTACTAATCTCATGATACGGCACCTGATCGCACGTATCTCTGCAGCGCAGCTTCTCAAAATCCATTCATTTCCAAATCTGAGCCGTGCTAGAGGAATGAAGCGCAAAGCCCACTCTGAAGACGAAGCGTCCATCAACGAAGATCCCCCAGCCTCTTTGTCCAGCGTCTCAGAATCGGAAGGTGAGGGGGAGGTGGTCACGCAGGTTGGCGGCAGTGCTAGCGACGAGGAGTTTCCAGCAGATCAGGAGGGCTCTTTTGAAGGGAAGGAGTTGCGTCGCTACCACACAAACATGGAAAGGTGGAAGAAATACCGCGAATCGTATTGCGAATCCGAAAGTGCGCATCTTGTGGTGCACGAATCGGAGAGTGTCGCCAAACGCAACAATATGCTGCGTGCATCTAAGCGCGCCAAGGACGGTGGTTCGATGCGATACTTACCCGAAGACCTTCCCCGTTTTCGCCGGAGATACATTTGTACGCACGGGTCGCGGACCCGCCGCCGTGGATCAGGAAAGAGACAGCAGTTCAAGCTTCGAGGTACTGGATGTCCATTTTGTTTTACTGCGGAGAGTGTGTACCACAAAGGAAAGTAGATCCTAGAGATCAAAAATCCCATCTACACTCACAACCACAAGCTTCCCAGGACATTTACGAACATTA
>NW_003306969.1:0-4005 GCF_000142945.1 Phytophthora infestans T30-4
ATATCCAAGCTCCGTTCCGAAATTCGCTCTGATTAATCCAGCTATATTTGACATTTATCTTGAAGATAATAACCGCATTGCCAATCGGGCTAAATCCATATATAATTTCGGTTAAATCAAATATCTTGTTTGAAGATATATCACTACATAGAATAATGCACCTAGCTTTCTTTGGCCTTCGCCTCCACGTACATCCGCTCGAAGGCACTACCGGGACCAAGACATCTCCGCCAATATTCTGTAACAACACTCTTCGGAAGCGTTTTCATCAGCTCAGTCGTTTCTTCCCAACGCACCAACGCGACGCATCCCTCCTTGTTGTAGTCATGAGAGACGATTTTTCTCCCGAAATACTGCGTTTAATCAGCTGCTGGTTTCGGTTGCATGCTCAAGCCAGCCGCTTCAATAGTTTTGCGTGTGACCTCTCGCTTGGTTTTGCCTCGAAGTGCGTACAAAATCCTCTTCAGCACCGCATTCATCTTTTTATTCCACCGCGTCCCCGAGCCAAGGACATGTGCTTTTATCACCTTAGAGGCAGACTCCCCCAACCACAGACCTTTAAGATGCGGGTCACTCGATATCATAGCAATCGCAATTGCCTGGAACTCCTTCTTTGTAATCACAGGCTTTTTCGTGCTCGGCATCGTTCGATTTCAAGAATGAACAAAGGCCTCCTATTCGATTACATTTCCAGATATTTTCTGGTTCGATTCCTGTCAACCTTCTTCGGTAATCACTTTCTCTCTATCACGTATTCCCAGCCAAAGTCGCAGACGATATAGTTTACAAAACATCATATTAGAATGTTTTTTTCAATCGCTAATATATATTTTGCTAAATATGATACATACTCAGTTAGCTCTCGTGCAGAAAGTGCCGCCTGATGGTGTTCCGCACTGACGTCGCTGTGATGGGCGAACTGTGCTACCGTATCGTCGTAGTCCTAGGCGTCACTTCAATAGCAAGATTTTTACATCGCATGCACAGACAGATGTGAGCAAATCATGGTTTTACGAAACGTTGGGAAGGAAATACGTGCAATGTAATTATTCGACATTGCTGTTTAGATCATCGTCAGATTCGATGTCATCGTCCGAATCGACATGGCCGTCGGCAAGGTTGCAATTTTCCAGCTCTTCGACAATACCATTGTCAATGTATGCAATCTCGATATCCGTCAGATCCGCTACTGTGCGCGTGTCGCTAATGATGCCAATCTTATCAAACCCGCTTACAATTGTCTCCTTTGAAAGATCTGTCCAACACGTCGAAACCCACTCAGTGATGTCAGCTCGATTAGGTGGCTTTAATTTGAGCGAATCTTCTGTGTGCAAATCTTGAAGTCGTTTGACTTCGTCATCGGCCCGTTCTTGGGTCAAATCTTTGCGAGCTCGTGCAATCAACGAATAAAGCTCTTCTCGCTTGTGCTGGCGTCGTTCTTCTGCAGCGCGATACTCTACAAGCTGGTTTCGTAAACAGCAAACCCACAATGTGCGTAGCCTAGCTTTAAAAGGCTTATTCCATGATATGTCTGCCGGTTGGCAGACATAAGTGTATCTCGGTGGGACTTTGAGAAGGACAACGTTAATCGATGCCGCGTATTCCTCGACTTCATCGGTCCAGTGCCCGCTAAAGTCATCCCAGATTATTAAAATGTTTTCATCCAGATTCGCTCGCTCAGCAAAATGAAATTGTAGAAATCTGACAGACAACTCTAAATTCCACCACGCGCATTTGTTTCCGTAAATTCGGCAGCTAAGTCGTTTTTGTAATGGACTAAATTCGCGATTCCACATTGTTGGACTAAATCCATGGCCCAGAGCGTCATTCTCGACGCGTTTGGTCGTTATTGTTGAAGGTAGGCACTTAAATACTAGAAAAGTATCCAACTTATTACCTTCCCAGTCTGCTAAGAGCATGACCGTAGCTCGAGCCTTCTCTTTATTACCACACCTCACCCATACCGTCTTAGCACCACGCTGGTCTATAGTCTGTTTTGGCAAGTACTCATAATTCACGGCTACAGTGCATGTTCCTCAGCAAAACAAAATAATAGTAACATTTAAAAAAAATGTACCGTACCCGTTTGATCTGCGTTGTATACTTGTACACACTGCCTGTCGGTTATTGTCTGCAGCACCAATGCCCGGAACGATCTAGCCGCTTCTAGAGCGTCCTCTGGTGTCGTTTGCCCCTGCCTCGTACGTGCACGAAGAGACAGTTTGTGCCGTTTTAGAAAAAGCTTTATCCACGTCGGTGAGACAGCAAATTTGTCCCCAAGCCCAATGTCAGAAGCCGTCTCTTTTGCCTCTAGCTGCCACATGAGTCGCGACACAGGTGCGCCATCCTTGCGTAAGGAGCTGAGCCCTACAAAGGACGATCGACGCTTCGGCCGCCTTGGAGAGCACAGTTGCATCACCAAGACTACGTAAATTTTGGTGCCTGCCGCGTCCCGACTCACACGCAGCACGGATATCAGCGGACTGTTTGGCCCACTTGTTGATCTGCTTCTTTTTAGCTCGTACTGCAGCATCGGTCAGCTCACCGTAGAAGTGTGCAATCGTTTCATCAAGACTGTGACTATCTTCATTGTAATTTAGAACATCCCTCTTGTGTGAATACTCCACCGCTGTGCGTTGATACGACTTTCGCTTCTTGCCTTGCCCATTTATACGAGGGCGGCCCATGGCTCTGTTGGCTGGTGCTTTTCTGACAATGAAGCGTTGTTTTATCCTAACTGACTCTAAAATTTACTGTCACCCCAAATGTAAGTAACAAAACCACCTGCCAGAAATACCGCTTTCTGATTGGTTTTTGGTAGTCTGACCCTTAGAAGTAAACGACGCTTATGACTACGACGCTACGGTAGGATATAATTTATACCCTAGCCCTTATACCGTATAAAAGGAGCGGTGATGCAGTTCATCTGAAACAGAATTGAATAAATCCGTGCTGGTGCTTTTAAGTGTAAGCGTTTCAGAGGTTGGCTTGAGCATGACCTAACTAGCAATACTTAGAGCCGTGTTGGTACTCCCTTGATCATGCAGAGTGCTACTTTGATGATAAGGTTGCCGCCGCTGCTGGTGACTTTCAGGATTTGCGCGACATGACATCCATCCTAAATTTAATATACAGTGCGCAGTGGGTAATGAAAAGCTCTTGGTTGGCACATAATCGAACCTCGAAAGTTATGTTGGAGCTGTGGTTGGTGGAAACCTGTCCTAATGAGCCTGTAAAACCTGATATTCTGCCGTAGATGTAATTTTTCTGGTCGAGTAAAGATGGTTATCCCCAATTGCCACGAAGTAGACTGTTTGTTTTATTATTATAGCACACCGAGCTAAAAAAAGAAAGTTGGCGGCGTCAAGCTTCTTTACTCCCTATTTGAAACTGCTCGCGACGCCGTGTTTGCACGATCTTAAGCCGTAAACTTTACTTTTTTCGGAAAGCTCGTTCGTTTTTTTGAAACATCAAGACTTGTGCGTCGCTCATTTCGACCTAAATAACATATTGTGCTGCAATACATGATAGACGAGTCGTCCGCCAGGTAGGAGAGGTTATCCTGTAACTTTTCTTTTCAAGACCGAAGTATTCTAATTTTTAAGGTCAAGGATAGATGCACCAAACAAGAATCCTTAAAATATATGTTGGGACATTGAACAACTTAAAGGCACGAAACAAAGACACCAAACAGCACGAACGCCAGTACTTAATTCATATAAAAGAGAGAGAGAGAGTCATATTAGTCTGTTAACTACTTAGAAATACAAGATGTCTGAATTGTATTGAGCTGCTTAAGCAACGCCGCGGTACCTGTGGGACTCGGTGGCTGCCGTTTGCCCTTCCCTGGGTGAGATGACTCTCGTGGGTCACGGCTTAAATGCGGCAAGCCGCACCTAAGCTGTGCCTCACTAGAGTCGTCTGCAACAGTCAAGTGCAAACTGCACTAGTCGAGTCCGACAGGATCGCGCTGTCCTTAAGCAGCTCAATACAATTCAGACATCT
>NW_003306970.1:0-4010 GCF_000142945.1 Phytophthora infestans T30-4
GTGGGATCACAAAATCCATCGAGACGATCTGGAAAGGTCGTTCGACTAGCACGTTACCAGGTGAGTATCCACGAAGCTGTGGACGGCTTTTACTCGAGCTGCAATCTGGACATGACTTCACATGCTTCTCCACGTCAGCGTACAAGCCGATCCAATAATAATCGGACTTAACGCGATGGAACGTTCTCACCACACCTTGATGTCCTCCTTCCAGCGAGTCGTGACAGTTCGGCAAGACCTCTTGAATCATCGTTGTCGGTACCACAAGCCGCAGCTTGGTCTCCTCTTGCCAACCGTGGTCGTACCGACGATTTTATCTAAGATAGTGAAGCACGCGCGCTCTCTCTGATATACACCAACCCGTCAAGCGTAATTTCAGGCCATTTCGAGCTCTCTCTGTTAAAGGCACCTATTGTGTCTGGGCCCTGAAAACCACTCTCTTGAAGCTAAAACACTTTTCGCTCCCTCGCTCTGTTGGCACTCGTATCCTTCTGCCTCTTTCCGCTGTATCGCTACCGGGTCAACATCTCCGCATCGGGAAATGCCGCTGGTACAGTCTTGTGAGGATGGTCTGGCAAATCTTCGCCGAATGAATCTTCGGTGGACGTCCCTCGTCGTTCTTCGTGCTGTTCTTGAGCTTTTGAGACATCCTCCGAGTGTTTATCTGCAAACCTGACGCGTTTCTTGGCTTTCGTCTGTCGCCGAGTCATCACTGCCATATTACCATAATCGCACTTTGGTGAGCTGTAATCAACCACGAAATTTTCGAAAGTTTTCCACTTTGAAGATTCGCTGCCTGACAGTACATGTACTTGACGCTCTGCTCCACGTGACGAAACATCTACCGAGTCTTCACCCAGCTCGTAGATCCTTTCCTGGATGCGATTCAGCGACGCTAATTCCGACTTGCGAGTTTCAGCTAGGATAACACGGCTGACCTTTGATTCCAGCGCTTCAGTGGCTAACGAATCCGCGGCAGCGTTGTATTCTCGTACCACGTGAAGATATTTAGCTGATCGGAGCTTGGCCGCGAGCTCCTAGTTAGTATTCAGCAGCGCTAGCAAAGTTTCCTTTCTGCATGTGATCACCCCTAGTGATTGTTGAATCGCGAGCCTTGAGTCGCCAACGATGACTAAATCCTCGGCACCGTGCGCAATAGCGGCCTTGACACCGTTAATCATCCTTGTATACTCTGCCTCATTCACCGTGGTGGCCGAGAGGTAAGCGTTTGCAGCAATCACTATCTTCCACTCAGGAAGACTCCACAGCACCCATGATCAACTCCCGTAGCCACCGTACTTTCTCTGTCTTCGCTGATCCGTCAAAAGACATGACGAATCCGCTGTAATTACGGAGAAAGCCTGGCGTACAGCAACGCGGGACCCATTCGAATAGTTGGAGAGCCCTTGTTTGGAGATGCCACCGGCGCGAGTGAGTCTTCCAGTCGACGAAGCTCGTGATGCTTGACTGCCAAAGTTTTTGAAAGAAAAAACTCTCTCTTCTCTCCCGGGGGGTGCCCTCTAAAAAATCCCCCAGGAAAAAACCACCCGGGGAAAATGTGCCCCGCTCTTAAAAAAAAAATATTTTTGGTTTTTTGTGCCCCCCTCTCTCACCCGAGAAAAAATAAAATTAAAAACCCTGGAGTTTTTTTCTCCCCCCCGCGGGGGGGGGAAAAAAAAACTTTTTTTTCACCAGCAGAAGTAACGCCAAAACTTCCTTCTCGGCAGGATGGTAGTTCATCTCGGACTCATTGAGCGCACGACCGAGGAATCGTACGGGGGCGTAACTTGCCTTTATGTTCTTGCATTAGCGTAGTGCTCAACGCCCATTCATTCGCAAAGAGCATGACATGAACTGCCTTCGACCGATCGAAGTGCCTGATGATGGGTGAATGTGAAACACTCGTCTTCAATTTCTCGAAGGAACGACGTGCCACAGAAAGGCCACGTTCAACGGCAAAGTCTTCATCCTTGAGCTGGTACAGCACCGCACCGTAGACCGCGAAGTCTTGAATGAAGCGGCTGTAGTAATTAACTGCTCCAAGAAACGACTGCATGTCCTTCTTACTCGTTGGAAACGAAAGCTCGGTGATGGCCGCAAGCTTCTTGGGGTCAGCCCTGATACCTTCTGGCGAAATTTTATGCGACAGAAAGTCCACCTTGGGCTGGCAGAAGATGCTCTTGGTGAAGCTAATGCTGATCCGACACTGTGCAAATCTTGCCAGCAATCGGCCCAGCGGCGCCAGGCAGCTGTCGAAATCCTCGCCACCGAAGCAAATATCATCCACAAACGACCGTCGACCAAACACAGGTACCAGCGATGATTCGTCCGGTTCCCCGTTCGTAAACATGTCAGCGACGGGGCTGTTGACGAGTTGTAGTACAGGGTCGGTCTCTACCGGTGCTTCGCGGTCTGCCGCGAACTTCGTTTGAAACGAACTCTCGGCGCTTGGCCCACGACGTTCCTTGGCCTGTTCTTCAGCTAAGCGCATCCTCTCCGGGTATTCAAACCAACCTCCTTTAGGTTGAACGAACCCCCAGAGGGCGTTGTCAATCATACGCTGGTAGATCATCGGCGCGTCTTTAACCCAAAGGGCATGCGTAACCACTCAAAATGTCCTAGTGCGCAGACGAACGCCTACACTTTTCGCGCTCGCAAGGTCATCATGACCGCCCAGAAGCCGCTTGCAGCATCTAACGAGCAGAACCACAGGTAGTGTTCGAGATCTGTTAACAGGTCGTCGACTAGCGGCATTGCATACTCCATGATCGCGGTTATAGTATTCACCATCTTGTAATCAATGCAGAGCCGGATGTCCAGCCCGTTCTTTTTCATCACAATCACGATCGGCGATGCCCATGGACTATCTAAAAAAACGATCAGTCCAGCTCGCAGCAGAGCACGCAGCAGCTCGTACAGCTTGCCGAGAAATCGTAGCGGCACGCGCCGGGCAAGCTGTTTAATTGGAGCGTGCCCCTGTGTGTCGATATCACATACCGTGCCGTAGGCTGGCGGCGGTAGTGCGCTACCACTAGCAACCAGGATCTGCTAGTGGCTCCTCAGTGTTGCGACTAGACGTTTCCTTCGACCGGTCGACAACTGGGGGTAAGCAACATTGGGCGCATTGTAGTCTATAGTCGTGTTGATCTCTTCGATCAGGTCCGGCAGGAATGCCAGCTCCTTCGCGTAGTCTTCAAAGCCAATGTTGTTAACCGGGTGTTCGTAGAAGGCATTTCTCGTATCCTCCGTTGCTTCATTTCCTTCGGTTGTTAACACTCGAGCAACCGAGATGTACGTTCCGTCCAACGTCGCTACGGATTCTTCCTTTGATTCAACAACGGCATCCGCTTTGATTTCAACAGTCGGTGCTGGGTCCATCTCCTTCCCATCCTGGTTTCCCATCTCTGGGCCATCTGTCGAGTCGTCGTTCGCAATATTAAATGCGCGGGCCACCGACATATCGGGTTGTTGACTTTTGTTCAGCTCCTCGGTCTGCCGCTGTCTTGACAGCTCGGCATTCGCACCAATCTTGCAATGAACACTATATCCCGTATTCAACACCTTCTGCGCGATGCCTGCATCCTCTAGGTCAACCACCGATGTCTCGTTCGCAGATTTGGTTGCACACAAGGCCGGGACAGCTTCGTCAAAACATGTGACTCCATTTAATCCAGTGCTGTTACTTGTCGCTTCCGTAGTCACCCCTGACTGGACACGAACACTCGTTGGCGTATGTACAACGTTTACCGGGCTCAGTAGTTTGTGTGTACGCGCTACCGAGGCTTTGTTTTCAATATTGCCTCCGCCGTGAGCTGTCGTGTAAGTGTCTAAAGGTTTTTCGGAAGGCTGACCGTCGGCCGAGTCCCCGGCTGTCACCCCAGACGCCAGACAGGCTTCCACTCGTTCACGTTCTTCCAGGATCAGTGCCCAGCGCTCTGCACACGTCAGACGATCACTAGAATTCACTAGCGAGTCTTCTAGAGGTCGTGCTAGCACCCCACTGGGTTCGG
>NW_003306971.1:0-4013 GCF_000142945.1 Phytophthora infestans T30-4
CGACTCATAGAGTCACTAATACTAAGTTCCTTATCCAAAGGACACTTACAGCCCAAGACCAGGGCTCAAAGTTAACACCTTAACTTTTATGCTTCAAAACCAGAAGTGATTTATTTACTATTATTGCGGCCAAGCCGCCTAGGGGTAAATGTATCTCTTTAACTATCTAGCATAGTTAAACCTAATCAAATGCATAACGTGTGGCTTTCAGCCAACGTACTGAGAGACCTTGTTAACTCTCCAACTTATGTACTGAGAGTTTGTTAACTCGCCGGGTACTTCGTACCCCTGTGTGTTCCACACCATGTAACCCCGTTACACCTTCGCTGCTTGGGAACTTGCTACCCGCAATGTGGACCTATGTTACCCACCTGGTGAATGCCCTTCGGCACCACCACTGTCGAAGCTCATACGGCGCGACGACCTTCGGTGTTGGGATCAGCTGACGTGGCAGACTCGCACACACACCGGACAGAGTTGGTGTCCACCGACCGAGTCAGAGGAGTCCGGGTCCTGGACTCCGAGTCGCTTGAAGCAACGTCGGCCTGAACAAGGTTCCGACCCGACTTGCGGCGGCTGACGTGACTTGGCACTTTGTTACCCACGTCGTGATGTCTCGTTGACGACATCAGAGGCACTCGAGACCTCGTGTGGCACTGTGTTACCCACACAGGAGGCATGGACAATGCCTTCCACTTCAGTTATAGTCTGGGCGACTGCGTGTGGTACTGTGTTATCCACACAGGAAGCGCATTCAGCGCCTTCCTCTTCAGTCAAAATCTGGGCGACCGTGTGGTTCTCAGTTACCCACCTGGTTAGCGCTTAAAGGCATAATCACTGTCGAAGCCCGTGCGGCGCGACGACCTTCGGTGGTGGACGCTGCTGGTGTAGTAGGTCCACAGGCCGGGCAAAGCCCCACGCCCGTGGCATTGCCGCAGCGGAGCATGGTCTTACTGTACGCAGAGCTGTCGGCGCGTTGACAGCTCCGTGACGCTTCTGCGTCCTGGCGGTCTGTATCAGACGCCCCAGTCATGACGGAGGTGGGAACATGACTCACCAATGCTCCGTCATAGACCTGGACTGGTAGGCCCTTCTCAGCCTTGCCACACCAAAGTCCGGGCTGTGCCTTATGTTCGGCACAGCCATGTTGTTCATGGCGAGAACTGCGAGCGACACCGCGGTGCGCGAGCTCATCGAGCCGAAACGTTCAGGTCCGTTGAGGACCATTGATACTACCGTACCAAAGGCTAGTCCACCAAGAACCAGCCCACGACCGCCACTCTGACATAGAGTGCAGTCGGATGTCGCTATGCGAAGCGACGTTCCGGCGGCGTATCAACGCCCCAGAACTCATCAAACGTTCAAGGGGTACCGTACCCCCGTACACCGAGTGTACTACCAGCAGCCCACCACTGCCCTTCACCGGTTTGAGATAACCACGTCTCTCTGGGCTAAGTCCCGTGGTGCGCACAACCTGCACACCCATCACGAAGGCTTAGCGCTCTTCAGTAGGGCATACCGCCTCTACTTTTGGCCGGGGAGTCTTCGTCCACCTGGCCGTGGCCTGCGCCACCGGACTTGGGGTCCACGGGCTGTCTTCTTCCCGAGGACGAGCGAGGGACACACACGCTGGTAGTGTCCGCGTCCGCCGCATCCATAGCAGCGGACCAAGCTCTCGGCTGAGCTTAAGTCCATGGGCTCGGGCTCGCTGTACGCACCGGTATCAACGGGCTGCGTGACAGCAGGAGCAACAGCGTCATTGCTGCGATGCTCCGCCTCCCGAGGAACGCCATTCTCATCGTGGCGATGTTCCTCTTCCCGAAGAGTACCAGCCTGCTTGTGGCCGTACTCTTCTTGGAGGGCGATTCGAATCGCCTCCTCCATAGTTGCCGCTTGCACCCGGAATAGCTGGGTGCGAGCAGGACCGACCTTCAGGCCGTCCATGAAGACTGTTGTCTTAATGAATGCAGGCAGAGGATTCCCTGCCAGAGATGCCACCAACGTGCGCATCTCTTGCGCGTACTCCTGCAGCTCACGTTTACCTTGCTTACACGCGAGAAAGCGTGAGCGCTGGCGGAACTCGTTGTTCGCCGGTAGGAACACGGCTCGAAGATGCTCACACAGCTGAGCCCAGGATGCAAAGCATCCAGGAGATGTCGTCTCCCCTAGTGTACGCCCAGTGCTTGGCACGTCCACCAAGGTTAGACAGGGCAAACGCCACCCGAACTGGCTCGTCCGAGATCAGACCCGCCTTCATGGCGATCTCCATCTCACGGACCCAGAAGTGAAGGTTCTCTCCTTCCTTCCCCTCAAACGCGGGGACCTTCACCCACACCGGCTTAGGCCTGGTTGCCTGGGGAGCGACCATCGTGGCCTCCAAGCTCCCGCGGACGTGAGCGATGAGACCACGCTCGCAGGTCTCAAACGCGGTCACGCGCTCTTGCTGCTCGGCAGGCGTCGCCGCCGCCAAGCTGCGAAGGACATCTTGTCCAAAGATGCTTCCCATCTTCCGAACAGACTCGTACTGTGAGTCGTTCAAGCGAGGAAACTCGCTTCGGTCCATCTTGGCTCAAACGTTGAGCGCACAGAGAATTCAGGTAGTTCAATCTACCCGCGATGGTGCTAGATTGACTACGAGTGCTATTAAGTGTAACGGGGTCACACAGCACCTTGCACAGAGGAAGTGCTTAAGGGTATTAACTACCCGAGTGAACGTAAGTCCACGTGTTCCCAGCCTCAGTGGGAACGGTTTGCTACTTAGAGGAGTAGATTTAAGACTGATGTATTTATAAGTAAGATAAGCTTGGGTCTCATACAAACTAGAGGTTACCTATAGTAGAGCTAAGTAGTCATGCACTGACTGGTTCCGAGAGCACCTGGTACCGTGTACCAGGTGTCCACAAGAGTGACGGGTCACTCTTTATGTAACATGGGGCACACTGGATTGTACCCCGTTACACTGGTCATGGACCTGGGCTCGCAAGGTTTGGAGTTGGTTGGCGTGCAAAGACGCAGCTTGGCCTTGGGCATCTTGAGCCGTCTGGAGCTCCGCCGTCAAGGTTTGCACCTGATCGGAAAGAGCCTGGGCTAGAACCCGCAGATCGGTGGGCGACATTGAAGACGGACTGACCGGAGGGGTGGCGGATGGGGCCTTGCCCGGCGATTTGCCAGTACGCTTGGCAGGAGACATGTGTCACGAAGAGGAGAAAGCGGTTGTGGATGTTGGTAGTGCACGTCGTGGACGCTGTTGTGCAGCGCCGACCACGTACAGGAGGCGATTGTGGTGAAGTGCTTTCTCAGAAATAAGAGAATGGGCCTGACGCGGGGTCACTATCCCGAATCAGTGACAATTTCAATTGTTTGGCACGGGTGCAAGTTGCCTGTGGTGGATTAGCCATGACGAGCGGCACCCCGTATGGAATGACGATGGATCTGGTATGAGCGATGTACGGGAAGGCAAGATCCACCAAGACTTATCTCGGATCCACCCTTACCTGGATTCACTTAGGTGGATATGGGATATACTATGTACCAGTGGATCGAGTGTGGATCCTATGAAGGAATGGTGGTAGGTGCCATCCGAAGGTGGATCTAGTAGCCACGGCTAACGAGAAGTCAGGATCCACCGCGAGGTACCCCGGATCCCATACTTCCGGGTTCGGATCCAAGGAGGGAGGATCCCGCATAGAAGGACCTGGATCCAGGGTACAGGGATGAGGGATGCAGTGGATCTGGAACTTTCGTGGGACAATGGAGGTCACAGACGGTTGCAAGATGATGTTGGACGATTGGAGAGCACGGATCCAGGGCGAGTGTACAATTACAGTGAAGTGGATCCAAGCGACATGGATCCGGATGAGTGTACCCATAATAGGGTGACCATGATGATTACGTCATGGATCCGGTGGATCCGAAGATAATACAGCTGGGGATGATGAGTCAGGGCCAAAAAGGTCACTGTGACGAACGCCTCGAGAGGGAATTGAATATATGAGAGACAAAGAAGGAAAAAA
>NW_003306972.1:0-4018 GCF_000142945.1 Phytophthora infestans T30-4
TCTTTTGTCATCAGAGACATCTGAGCATGCATGCGAGGTCTGCAAGGGAGTTGTTTGCATTACTGTTGGATTTTCACGCTTCAGTGCTCCTATGTCGTGACGTTCAAACCGTACCTTTGGCCTGCTCAGTTGATCGCGGACTTTTGTTGCCATCTGAAGAAGGTGCTTGGAATGCTGCAGGGCGCCCGTGCTAGAGCCACGGACAGCTGCAGGACACAAAGTGGTGGATCCACTGATGGCTGATCAACAGCATGTGGCAGAGCCACAGGTCGCGGAGCGAAGTGCTCGAGATGCAGGAGCAAAGGCAAGCTGAACGTTCAGCCGAGCAGCTGGACGCTCAAGGTCCCGAGACCTGGTTGTGAGTCAACAGTGGTGGCTCTAACCTATCCACAAGGTGGATCATCTCTTCGAGATCGACCGATGGGCGGTGAACGTTCGCGTCGTGGACGCCGGCGTCGTATGAACGCAGACGCCGTTCCGGCAAGTGCTGACTCTCCCCGCGAGAGCCCAGCTGAGGCAAGGCCTCCTCCTGCTCTGCTCGATGAGCATGGTGAGCTCCACTTTCACGTGGAACGCCTTGTGGCGTGGCGTAGACGCCAGGGTCGTACCCAGTACTTAGTGAAGTGGAGGGGTTACCCTCACTCACAGAACTCATGGGAGTTTGAGGTTATCCTCCGGCAAGATTGCCCTGACGTCGTTGACGCTTACGACCGGGCACATCATGTGCCAAAGCGCCACCATGGCGTGCGACAGCGTCGCCAGGCGCTGGGCGCCTCCCACTAGAGTGGGGAGCGATGAGGTCAGTAGTTGAGCTCAGGCTCTGACCAGTGGCTGCAGCAGCCTGCTCGTACGTATGAGCGGTGCTCGCAGCGGGAGCAGGAGGTGGAGAGACCTCGTAGTGTTAGGGACATGGTCCCGAAGGAAGCAGGTGCTTCGTGTTGTGCTGACCAAGGTTCAGGCACAAGCGTCTCGATAGACGCATAGTTGTTTTGAAACAACTTGCTCGATGAGCATGATCCAAATGTGGATGCGCTGTAACAGCGAAAGTGGTGTCCCGGACGGGGATCGAACCACTGGCCTTTGGCTTGACAGGCCGGAGCTCTACCATTGCGATCTCGTACGTCAGTCCGAGAATCAGTGACAATTTCAAGTGATTAGAGAGGATTTGGGTTGGTGGCACGGATGCAAGTTGCCTGTGGTGGATTAGCCATGACGAGCGGCACCCCGTATGGAATGACGATGGATCTGGTATGAGCGATGTACGGGAAGACAAGATCCACCAAGACTTATCTCGGATCCACCCTTACCTGGATTCACTTAGGTGGATATGGGATATACTATGTACCAGTGGATCGAGTGTGGATCCTATGAAGGAATGATGGTAGGTGCCATCCGAAGGTGGATCTAGTAGATACGGCTAACGAGAAGTCAGGATCCACCGCGAGGCACCCCGGATCCCATACTTCCGAGTTCGGGTCCAAGGAGGGAGGATCCCGCATAGAAGAACCTGGATCCAGGGTACAGGGATGATGGATGCAGTGGATCTCGAACCTTCGTGGGACAATGGAGATCACAGAAGGTTGCGAGATGATGTTGGATGATTGGACAGCTCAGATCCACGGCGAGTGTACAATTACAGTGAGGTGGATCCAAGCGACCTGGATCCGGATGAGTGTACCCATAATAGGGTGACCATGATGATTACGTCATGGATCCGGTGGATCTGAAGATAACACAGCTGGGATGATGGGTCAAGGGAAGAAGGGACATGCAGCCGAGCCTGGTAAGGGATTTGACAGGCAAAAGACATAGAAGGTAGAAATCCAGGCAGGTATTGGCTTAATTATCAATACAGACTTCTATTTGCACGATAACACGCAAGTGCCTTCCTGCCCTCAAGAACCGGAACTACATTGGCCGTACGAGCTAGGAGAAGGTTGTGAATTGCGAACCTAGTGTTGGTAGTGATAACTGGATAATACATTGGCCAGATCCTACAACCTAGTGAGCTTTTCCTTTACTTGTGCAGATCCGACAGGTTAACCGAATTTACTACTTGGTCGGTTACACCCTAGAGGCTCTCAACTCTCAAGATCCCGTCACAGGAGGCGGCAAGTACAACGCAAAGAAAAACGCAAAGGCAAGGGAACACACCCGCAAGGCAACCCTACGGCCAGATCCACGATCTAGGCCCGGATCCATAAGCTCGAATATTCGCTTAGGATTCGGAACTATCCACGGACGCAGAGTGAAGATTTTCCACTGCTGCTCCACCCTATCCCCACGTCTCGCCAAGACACTCAAGCTTCACCACTTGAACTCTTCGGAAGTTACCGAGAGAGCAGATCTCGCCCTACCGACGGGTACATAAGGTGAGGAAAGTTCAGCAGAACACGGATCATCGGGGGACCCCCTTTGTTAGTCGGTGTCTAGGCGCAGTTGGTAAGTTGGATTCAGCAATCTCGCAGATTTTGCTGATCCCGCTACACC
This sequence comes from Phytophthora infestans T30-4, assembly GCF_000142945.1. Lineage (NCBI taxonomy): Eukaryota > Oomycota > Peronosporomycetes > Peronosporales > Peronosporaceae > Phytophthora > Phytophthora infestans. Next base: position 2,491 of record NW_003306972.1, read on the forward strand.
ACAATGGTGCGCGTGTCCGGATCTTTTGGTGACTCGGGATTTTAATGTGAGTCCCAAGAAGCTGCTCAAGTGAAGATTGAGCCAGGGAAAGATGCGTCGTCGGAGGTCGGATCGACGAAGACGCTGCTGAATGAAACAAGATCTTGCGCCAAGATCCGCTATCAAAACAAGGGAAAGTGAAGGCGAAATGGTATGCATTTGCAGATTCACCGGTTAAGCCAACACCGTACCTAAACCCAACCCCGCTAGTCGAAGAAACGAGAAAGAAGACGAAAACGAGTAAGACTACGCGGAAGAAGATGCAAGCTCCAGAGTCGAAGGAAGACCAAGCTGGATCCAGGTCAAGCTGGTCCGACAAGGATCTCGAGGTTTTGTATCGCCACCAAGCTTTACGCGACTTCCTGCATCAAGATCCTGTCATGCAGATCCTGAATCCACGACAGATTGAAGATCCAAGGGAACCGGTGAGAGCACCAACGAAAACGGCGAACAAGTTGGTGGCAGTCAAAGATCTATTACGTTTGCTTACGGAGTCAGGCATCGTAGCTGGCGTGTTCGACGCATAGGATATCTTCGAGCTAGACCTGGATCGCATAGTATCCGCGACGCGGGACCTCTTTGCCAGAGTTAAGTCCATTACCGGAGAAAGGTCGCGCACTATGGATCCAGTGTCGTCGCCAAGGATTAGCCGACCTGCGTCCTCGAACTACGAATCCGCGGCGGAAGACGGCTCCGACACGTCGTCCGATCCCCGACGCATGACTTTAGGACCCTCCGGGGCATCCATGCTGGAAGCGCGGGCGAGGATCCGAGGACACGAAGTCCCTGTCAACGTGAAGACTCGGGATCCAGTACGCCCTACCCGTAATCTGATACAATCTAGCCAGGATTGAGCCCGATCCGGCAAGAAGCCAGTGGAGTTATCGTCAGATCGGGCTCAAGGTAATCGCCGCACAGATCCTGACCGCCAGTGGACCAGACGACCACAGATTCTTCCGACACTTCCTCGGGCACCCTGCAGCGACACTTCGAGGCTGCGATGAGTCGGTTTCTGGCCGAACAGGGTATGAGAGCGCTGGTGCCACAAGCGCAAGTGCTCCACGAACATGGAGCACGAGACGTGGAGATGGAGTCAGTAGAGGAAGACAACTCCCATGATGAGTTCGACCCAGATGATCTGGATGGCCAATCCCCTTCATCAGCGGTGGTAGCAACAGCCGCAGCCGGGGCGGGTGGATCGTCTATGACCCAGAGGGTACGGATCTCAGCCATATCGGATCTGAAGGCGTTCACGGGCAAGGATCAAGACGAAGACCGAGCGCGAACATGGATCAGCAAAGTCAAGTCGGCCCTCATGAGAGATCAAGCGTCGGATGCTGAGAAGTGTTTGACTTTTGCGGATCTGCTAGCGGGGCCAGCCAGGAACTGGTATCGGCAGCTGGGCAGATCCACCAGGAACAAGTGCCCGGATTTGCTGCGCAGCTTCCACACCAAGGACTGTGGATTGGGAGTGTCGGTGCCACGACAA
>NW_003306973.1:0-4019 GCF_000142945.1 Phytophthora infestans T30-4
CGGACGGCCTTGGGCTCGTCCAGATCATTCGTAATGACGTTGTGATCGTATCGATCTTCTCGTCAAACGCGACGATAGCGGTGGCGCATCGCGCAGCGCGCGTATCGAACTCGAACGTTCAGAGAACGGATGCGGTGTCCGCAGGTCTCTTCTTGTGTGGTGTAGTGATTTCTCCGTAGTTGCGGATTATCACCCGTCGACAAAGACGTGACACCGCCCAAGATGTTCAAGCGACGAACCCTCGGTCAGGTGATGTACGGAGACGCCAAGGTGCAAGGGACTCGACGGCGTCACTCCGAACGTTCAACGAGTATTGTATACGGGCATATGTCACTGAATCCAGGCTGTCCTTATTATTAATAATGGACTGGCCGGATTCGCATTCAGCGGACCATCTACGGTACGAACCCTCAGTGGCGGTTGGGATGAGTTCGCAGAAGACTCAGCGACCCTTGGAAGGCACTTCCACCGTCTGGGACAGGGCGCGGACCGTTAAAGATGCTCATGCGACGGTGCAGACGACGCTTGGCATGCAAGAAGATCCATAACGGATCATTGTTCACTTGATATTTGTATACTTGATTAGGACTTCTTATTAGGAATAGACCCGAAAGGGTAAGCTTAAATACATTACAGAATTTCCACTCAAGCACACAGAGCGACGTCCGGCTTCAAGGTAAGCGTCAGGTCAAGCTTGTTTGAGTGTGTTATGCCTGTCGGTGAACTCGAAGCTCTGTCGCGAGGGTTCATCCGGCGAGGCCAAGAGACTTTGTGTATTGGCCGATTATTATCGGGAGGTTTTACGTGACGGCTTATTGTTGCCTATTTGCACGACTGGGAGTGCTTGAATTGCCTCCCTTTTATTTCTTCCAGCCGAGTGTTTAACACTCGGTGATCTCGTAAAAGGCTTACCCGTGCCTGGTACCCTTCCGCTGTTGGGACCACGAGGATTCAAAACACCTGCTAGCTTTGCTCGTGCTAGTAGCGTGTTCTTATTTTACTGGTTGGCCTATATAAGTAGTTTACAAGGTCCTGTTTGTCCCGGTGCAAGGGCAGAACTGGAGTCTTCAGGTCCGCCCGAACGATCGTTTACTATCCTAGTAGACGTATTGTTGTGGGAACATCCTAACTACATCTGTAGCTAGAGTTCACGTGGGATTTCCAACACCACAACTGGTGCCGCGACCCGGGAACAGATTGTGACCATTGTGAACTGTTTGTATGGCCTTCCAGTTTACGAGCTACCAAGAGAAGAAGAACAAGAAAAAGACAAGAAACATGGCGAAAGGACAACCGACGGTACCAGTTACGCCTGCCAAGTCTGGCGGGGCTCGCAACGAGAGTTCAAGCCCGGCTGCGCGCTTTGCAGCCGCCACCGAGCTTTCAGTGAGCTTCGACGACGAAGCGGACATCGGTCCTGACGCCCACGATTATGAAGAATACGAAGATAAGACGCCGGCTCCAGAGCCAGGCGCAGCGACGCCGGAGACGGCCACGCTATCATCGGGGCTGAGCGGGGCGACCAAGTCCCTTTCGAGGAACCTCGCCGACGAGCTCGATGATGTTGCGGGACCGGAACCGGCCTATGATGATTATGACGATGGGACCGAGGGTTTTAAACCTTCGGTGGCGAGTGCAAAGCATTCAGCACTGCTGAAGGCACCTCGCCCACCTATCAACGGTGATACACCAGCCGCCAAGCGCGTTTTCGACCGCGTACAAGCGCTGATGCAGAATGATGAGTGGATGCAGCTGTTCAAGCCCATCCCCAAGAAAAAGGCCGACTGGCCTGCGCTTGCGCAGGAACTTCAATACCCAGTCAACTCGGTTTCGACTAGTCAAGTTGCCGAGGATTCAGTTTTGCTACTGTTGTCGCTGGGGTTCGAGAACGAGACGTACCCATCGACGATGTCGCTCCAGGATTGGAGTCCACATGAAGCCGGAGCTGCTCTCCAGAAATGGAAGAAGAAGCTTCGGAAGGCGTTTGGCGCCGTTGGCATCAATGCCGGAAAGCAGCCTGTGAGTCGACCGATGATTCAAGATGAAGATCCGTCTAAGATTCCACTGCCGCCGACGCCCCAACGACTCGTTCGTACTCCTCCGACCAAGCGTGGAGCTGAGCGTAGTGCCTTTGGCACTACCGAAGCTTCACCGTACTTTCAAGACTCGCACATGGTTACGCCACGTTCGAATGCAACGTATTTACGCAAGTAACGAGGGTTCGTTCGGTCGCCGAGGCGGTGCGCGAGCTCCCAAGGGTGGTGCTGGACGCCGTCAAGTCGACAGCAATGGTTCGTCCAGTGACGATGACATTTTGGTGCGTACATTCGACGAGGAAGATCCTCAAGTCGAGTTGATGCGTCAGATGAATAAGCTGGCGACGCTGAACGACGTGGACCCGACACCGAGGATTAAAATGGCATCGCACCGACCATTGGATCGCATCACGCCATTCTCAGGCTCTCGCAACAAGGGCGAGAAATGTATGCAGTGGCTCCGTGGGTTCATCTATGAAATGACTGGAACCCACACAGATGCCGACAAATGGTGCATTCCATTTGAGCTAAGTCTCCGGAGCGGAGCCATTGATTGGTTCCGTCAACTTCCGAAGAAGACGAAGCGCAAGTGGAAGCTGTTGAGCGACGCGTTCATCCGCTACTACTGCTCGCAGTTCACGCAGACGACACTGTCACGTTACTACGCTGCAAAGCGGGTGCGTAACGAACATCTGTGCAACTACATAAACAGGCTGAATGGCTACGCTCGGACCGCCCGTCTACACTTTGAGAAGAGGGGTCGCGAAGCGAAAGAACACGTACAGCAGTTTCTGGCAACATGCGATGATGACAAGCTGGCGGAGAGTCTCTACCACGCTCGAGTTGCCGACATTCACGAGCTCGAAGAGATCATTGAAGATGTTCTCAAGGGCAAGGAGAGAATGGCCAAACGCGACAGTGAGTACCGATACTCCAAGCGTCGTGACGCGCGACGCGACGGTGCATACGCCCGCAACAATCGGCGTGATGACCGTCGCCGCGATGACAACCAAAACAAACCAAGAGTGACGCTCATTGAAGCCACAGTGGATGACCTACTAGCTGAATTGGAAGGTCGTGAAGCTGCTCAGGGAGGCAACGAGTATTCAAACGAAGATCCGAACGCTTACGACGATGTCCAAAATGAGTACAACGACTTTCAGCCCGATCATACGGATGGTGATTTCTCATTGGATGAAAACGACCGATACCTCGCCGCTGCTAACGAAAATGAGCGCCGCGCAGCCGCTGAAGGCACCTACGCACGTTCAGACAGCCGTCAACCGCGTGGAAACACGCCTGATCGCGAGAATGGCTTCACTCAAGATCGCCGAGGTGGTGACCGTGGGTTCAATCAGAACCAACGCGGTCGACGTGACTTCAACCGCGACAACCGACGCCCACAGTACGGACCATGCGCGGTGTGCGGTGGCATGAGTCACTCTGCCCACTACTGTAACAAGCGATGCAAGTTCTGCAAGCAGCTCCACGATGCTGGACAATGCGAACTTTTCCGCAACTTCCAAGACCTTGCCAAATTCGTGCGCACTAAAGGCACGAAGGAGGAACTCCCGCCAGAGCTCAAGGCCGTCGTTCAAGAACATCATTTAAACTAGGCAGCCCGCCAACTACAACTGGGTTGGTCCCTATCGGGCTGCCACAGTTAACCGAGCCTTCAATGGAAGCAGAGTGTATCTTTGCTTTCATGGGGCAGAGTGAATGGCCTGATAATTACGTAACAAGTGTGAACGCGACGAAAAATGAAAAGGAGAGGAGTAGAATCCTCGGTGGAGGTGTTGGAGAGAGAGTGGAGCGTGCTGATGCTGATGAGGGCACCAGCGAGGGTTCGCTCGGCTTGGTTTCGAGTGCAGCGCGAGACGAGCCCAAGGGTCACTCCAAGATGATGAAGTTGAGCCCTGGCGAGAGACATGGGTGGTGGTCGGAAAAGAAATTCGCCCGACGGATCAGAATGAGAGCTCTGGT
>NW_003306974.1:0-4019 GCF_000142945.1 Phytophthora infestans T30-4
CGTCCCCCGTCGTGATCCAACCTCCATTGCTTGGATCTCAACCCAACGATCCTTCTGCAGGATATTTCGCGGAGTTGGATATGAAGACCGATCCACCAAGGGGCCAGTTGGCCCCGCCGAGAGCTCCACCTCTCCGAGAGATTCGATCTCGGTAGGCGCCTCGTACACCAGATTCTGCCATTCTTTGTAGCGGCAGGATCCCACTGACACATATCCATGCCGCCTAGGGATACCGTCCTTCGCCAACCATCGTCCGATCTCCTCATAATGGTCCAGTAATAGTCTCTTGTCGCTGACACTCGTGACCTGGAGGTATTGTGATCGACCTGGTCCCTGGATTACGGTAGGCACCCATTTCTCGCCCCGAGTGACCCACGGTTTCTCATGTTCCACCCACTTTAACCGATCTGGCAGTTCCCAGGTCTCCCCGGGCTCGATACAGGTTGTCTTATCCGCCCTTATGATCCTCATCTTCGCTCCATACAACGGCCGCCGTCCGCTGAGCTGGATCTACATCTCGTCAGGGAAACAAAGTGTCCCATCCGCCAAATCCAATCTCACTCCGGCTGGTACCATGAAATCCATCCCGAGGATGGCGTCTTGACCAGCGAGATCTCCAACCCAAATATCAAACCAGTACACCAAACAACCTGCCAACATGATCTTGATCCGCGTTCTCCCATTCGTACGGTATACGCCTTCACCAATCCCAACACAATCTTGGATCCGACTCCCATCCACTTGGCACCCAACCTTACGAGCAAAGGCGGTATCCAGTATAGACACCTCGGCACCACTATCTAGAAGTAGGATTGCTTTTTCATTGTTGATCTTGCCCCCTACCTTGGCTTGTCTGAACTATTTTCCTGGGGCATGGTATTTCCAGTATCCACGGGACTCCCCTGTCAGCAGATCCATGGATCCAACATCTTCAAATCCCCGGGATCCAGTAACCTGACAAACCCTGGGTGGATCTGCAGTGATCTCATCCTTGGTAGGCTCAAACCATCGACCATGTTGGCGCTTCTCCCAATAACCACGTGCCGCTCCCCTTTGTAGATCCAGGGTTGAAGAGACCTCGGATCTGGCAAACTCACCCACTTGGCGCAAACTAGAAATCTTGGCAGCTGACGCTTCATGTAGATCACGTGTATTATCGACTGGATCTAGGGTCCTGCTACCTGGACCTAGCGATGTCTTGTTCACAAATGCATAAATGCAATACCTAGAACGCTCGGCTCGTACCGGATTCAAACCCGGCGAGCGTCCTAGTTTAACATCTTCTCGGCCACTTCTGGTAACATCCCTCTGTGCTTGGCAGGATCAAACCATTGACGGATCTGGTTGTAAAATACCTCCATCGGACACTTGCCGACGTTGTGAGTCTCGCCACAACCACGACTCACGTAGAAGCAATGATCTCTGGGATGACCTTTCTTGCACACTTCTCACAGACCAGATGTTTCCCAACATCCCAGATTCTGTGTGCTTCCGGGATCCGCACTGCGAACACCCTGATTTGCGCTGTCCCGTCCATGAGATCTCGGGATCTGTACATCCCACGGTCCCCGGGTACGGTATCCCCCGGTCGAGAGTTGTCTCCGGTCTTTGCCGTTCGATCGTTGGACGCAGTGAGACAGACTCGACGGTAATCCCTAGGGTCGGAGCCCGAACCGTCGGATCCTGATTCAGTTCCTGCGTCGGGCGCCGTGACTTGGTGGACACGTCGAGCTGGAGCCGTAGGCGTCGGAGCCGTTTGGCGATACTTGCCGGATCCGACCGCCGCCTTCTTCTGGCGGTGTTTCGCGCGATCTATAGCCCACAGTACTTCTTCAAGCTCTTCTGTGTCTGGAAGACGTAACAGGGCCAGCCTGTCGGCCAGATCCACATCTCCCAACGTCTCGATGAAATGATCCACATGTTCCCGCAGTACCTCCCCCATCCTTGATCTTCAACTTGGCCCGTAGACCGGCCACATTTAGTCGATGTAGGTATTCTAGCGGGGATTCATCCGATCTGCGGCGAGCATGGTAGTATTGTCGTGCCACCGACACTCCCAATCCGCAGTACTGGGTCCGGAAACTTCGCAGCAAATCTGGTCACTTGTTCCTGGTGGATCTGCCCAGCTGCCGATACCAGTTCCTGGCTGGCCCCGCTAGCAGATCCGCAAAGGTCAAACACTTCTCAGCATCCGACGCTTGATCTCTCATGAGGGTCGACTTGACCTTGCTGATCCGTGTTCTCGCTCGATCCTCGTCTTGATCCTTGCCCGTGAACTCCTTCAGATCCGATATGGCTGAGATCCGTACCCTCTGGATCATGGACGATCCACCTGCCCCGGCTGCGGCTGTTGCTACCACCGCTGACGAAGGGGATGGGCCATCTAGATCATCTGGGTCGAACGCATCATGGGAGTTGTCTCCCTCCACTGACTCCATCTCCACGTCTCGTGCTCCATGTTCGTGGAGCACTTGCGCTTGTGGCACGGGCGCTCTCATACCCTGTTCGGCCAGAAACCGACTCATCGCAGCTTCGAAGTGTCGCTGCAGGGTGCTCGAGGAAGTGTCGGAAGAACCTGTGGTCGTCTGGTCCACTGGCGAGTCAGGATCTGTACGGCGATTATCTTGAGCCCGATCTGACGATAACCCCACTGGCTTCTTGCCGGTTCTGACTCGATCTTGGCTGGATTGTATCAGATCACGGGTAGGGCGTACTGGATCCTGAGTCTTTACGTTCACAGGGACTTCCTGTCTTCGGACCCTCGCCCGCGCTTCTAGCATGGATGCCCCGGAGGGTCTTAAAGTCATGCGTCGTGGCTCGGACGACGTGTCGGACCCTCTTCCGCCGCGGGATTCGTAGTTCGAGGACACAGCTTGGCTGATCCTCGGTGACGACACTGGATCCATAGTACGCGACCTTTCTCCGGTGATGGACTTAACTCTGGCAAAGAGGTCCCGCGTCGCGGATACTATGAGGTCCAAGTCTAGCGTGAAGATATCCTCTGCGTCGAACACACCAGCTACGATGCCTGACTCCGTAAAGCAAACGTAATAGATCTTTGACTGCCACCAACTTGTTCGCCGTTTTCGTTGGTGCTCTCACCGGTTCCCTTGGATCTTCGATCTGTCGTGGATTCAGGATCTGCATGACAGGATCTTGATGCAGGAAATCGCGTAGAGCTTGGTGGCGATACACAAACTCGAGATCCTTGTCGGACCAGCTTGACCTGGATCCAGCTTGGTCTTCTTCCGACTCTGGAGCTTGCATCTTCTTCCGCGTAGTCTTACTCGTTTTCGTCTTCTTTCTTGTTTCTTCGACTAGCGGGCTTGGGTTTAGGTACGGTGTTGGCTTAACCGGTGAATCTGCAAATGCATACCGTTTCGCCTTCACTTTCCCTTGTTTTGTTAGCGGATCTTGACTTGCGTCAAGATCCGCAGGGGTCCCCGAGGGGACCTGGGGAGGATAGAGAGGTTTCTCTTCTAGATCCGGATCCGGATCCACCTCTCTTCCGTCGACAGAGTTCCTCCCAAAACTCCATCGATCCGCGGATCTTGTTTCATTCAGCAGCGTCTTCGTCGATCCGACCTCCGACGACGCCTCTTCCCCTGGCTCAATCTTCACTTGAGCATCTTCTTGGGACTCACGGTGAAATCCCGAGTCACCAAAAGATCCGGGCACGCGCATCATTGTGGTGTAGCGGGATCAGCAAAATCTGCGAGATTGCCGGATCCAGCTTACCAACTGCACCCAGACACCGACTAACGGAGGGGGTCCCCCGATGATCCGTGTTCTGCTGAACTTTCCTCACCTTGTGTACCCGTCGGTAGGGCGGGATCTTGCTCTCTCGGTAACTTCCTAAGAGCTCAAGTGGTGAAGCTTGAGTGTCTTGGCGAAACGTGGGGATGGGGCGGAGCAGCAGTGGAAAATCTTCACTCTGCGTCCGTGGATGGTTCCGAATCCTAAGCGAATATTCGAGCTTATGGATCCGGGGCCTAGATCGTGGATCTGGCCGTAGGGTT
>NW_003306975.1:0-4021 GCF_000142945.1 Phytophthora infestans T30-4
AATTCGATCCGGGTAGGCCATACGGAAGTGGATCCATTCGAAGCGGGGAAGCCAGGGGATCCTGGGAACCCATCTGTGTTAGGACGCAGATCTTACATCGACGACATTCTGAAACCGGCGGAATCGTGGGATCAGTTGTGCGAGAGAGTGACGTCCTTACTGGAGGCGTGTACTAAGTGGAATCTCTCTATTAGTGTGGTAAAGAGCTATTGGGGGATGCGCAAGGTGGAGTACTTAGGCCATCGAGTTTCCAAGAAGGGATTGGAGGCGAATTCTAAGGACCTGTCTTCATTAGCCGATTTGTCCTTCCCACAGTCGTTACGGGCGATGCAATCCTTCTTGGGCAGTTTGAATTACTACAGTCGGTTCATCGAGGATTACGCACTGTTTGCCGCGGTACTATATGAATTGAGAGAGGTAGATTTTGCTGCGATGACCACTCCAGCTGTCCGGATCAAAATCCAACAAGCTCTGTCCCTGGAGATGTCAGATCCACGAAGGGATCCAAGTAGTACGACGCCAGAAGAGGACCTAAAACAGGAGCTGGATCCGTCCCGGGACCAAAAGAAAGAGGATCTAATCAGGATAGAGACGACGGATCAGAGCTCGGAAGAGGCGGAATCCCGGTGGATCCGAGCTCAACACGCATTCGTGGAGCTAAGGAGCAGGATCGCAACCACACCTATCCTCCGGCATTTCGATCCGGAACGTCAACGTACGGTGATAGTTTATGCCAGTGACTGGGCAGTCTCAGCAGCTTTGGTACAAGAACATGAAGGGATCTGTCATCCAGTCACTTTCGTCAGCCGGACACTGAAGCCGAATGAACTGAACTACGGAGCGGTGGAGAAAGAGATACTCGCGCTTCTGTGCGTACTGGATCTCAATTACAACCTGCTGGTGGGAAGATCCATCCGGATCCTGACTCGACACTCTACGCTAGCCTGGCTGTTCAAGTCGGCCGGGTTACAAGGACGTTTGGGAGAGTGGGCAGCTTTACTCTCGCCTTGGACACTGAAAATTGTGAAATGTTCGAAAGGGGAAGACGAGATCCTGGGAGTCTTGGCCGCGAGCATCACACCTCGAGCTAAGATGGATGAGGCGCTGACTAGGATCGCCCCTAAGAAGAGCCCAAACGCCGGATCCAGATCCCGATCCCGACGGTACAGGTGGATGAGGATCTGTACGTCCTCAGTTTCGATGGATCCGCTCGCGTGCGACGCGGAGGAGGAGCATACAGCGCAATACTATATGATGTAAAAAAATAGCTAATAAAAAACATTCTTTTAATGCTTATTTGTTTTGTTTATTCACCGATCCGAGTTCTGTTTAAGCTACTGTACGCTTCGTATTTCATCACGTAAGCACTTTGAATTTTATTAGTACAGCTGATTTGCTGCATGATGCCGCGAGAGATGGGGCCACACGTCCAGTCTTGCGGCAAGCGGAACCAAGTTGCGGATCCATTAATGCTGCACGTCATTTCTCATTTATCGCTCTAGAGCTTACGAGAAACAAGCCCAAGCCTAGCTGCAGATTCCGTCACTCATGCATCTCCGTTTCGTGCTACTGACGATTGTCGCCACTCTTGTAGCGACATGTTGTAGCGAGGCTCGCTCGCTCCGGCAAGGGGCCTCCACGAAAACGACCGGTTTGGCCTCCGAACATGATCCAGAGTCGGAGGAGAGGGTGTTTAGAGTCCGCGACGTTGCATCTGGAGCTATCACAAAAGCTGAAAGCGCACCTCTCAAGACGTCGAAGTGGGATAAAGTCCTCAGCAAGTTGGCCAAGAAAATGCTTCCGGGTGCGAACGAGTACAAATTGGTGTACAATAACGGTCGGTGGAAGCCGGAGTATTACTTCTGAGTTTCGCCAGTCCTTAGAATGGCGGTGCTCATACCTGTACATGCACTAAAAAGCACATACAAATCAAATTAAGAGCCACTTGTCATCACTCTTAATGCTTGCACCAGAATTCGTTACTACAGTATTTGTCAACAACTACTATAATAATCGACAACAACGCTATTGTTAAGTTTTAGAATAAGTTCTGAGCACTTTCCTAATATTTGTTTTTTTTAATTACCGTGAGGCGGAAACTACTACCCTTCAGGCGTCAAACAAAATGTTGCGACTATCATAGCTATAAGCAATGTTGCTCGATCACTGTCCCTTTAATCGTTCGTCTCGACGAGCCCAAATCGGCGACTTTGCTGCTTAAGAACTACGGAGACTTTATGACACAGGAAGGCCATACCACCGCCTTCACAGGTCGATTTGACCACAACTGGATTTGCTTTCAATACTGCACGTCACGTACCAACTCATCGGCCAGGTCAACGGGAAAACCCACCAATACCATGAACTTCAACAGCTTCTTCGTCGCTATGATGCCCGTCCTCGGTGCTGCCACCGCCGCCACCGCCGACCAACCTGTCGTCAAAACCCCAGCCGAAGCATTCGAACTAGTTGAAGCGTCCACACTACCCGACGGCGTCACGTTCACAGGGGTGACGGAGAAGATCGATCCTCCTGCGAACGCCGCTGCAATGATCAAAAAGGAGGCCCATGACGACAAGGATGACGAGAAGGAGCAATACGGATGGGGGCTCGGTGGAGGCATAGTTTTTAGTTTTGGTGAGGTTACATTGATGTCACTTAGTTAGATTAACGACTTCCTATGCCCGTCTAAGTGGAGGCATAGGTGGTCTTGGCAGCTGGGAACTCGGTGGCTGGGGTGGCTGGGGCGGTTGGGGTGGCTATGGACCCCACCGCTTCGGATTCATGTGCGGCGGTGTCCCTGGCTGGGCCTATCCGTTGGGATACTGAAACAGGTTTGGTGCGGGTCTGTACAGCGGCGGGTGCGGTCTTGGCATTCCTTTCGGTGGTCTCTACCACTGTTAGTTCTTTGAGCTGTGGGCCTACGGAGTTAACACCTTAACAAAATAGTAGTGTGCTGGCCTTCCTACTACCAAAATTTGCTTCGTCTACGACTTCGAATGAACAGGTTATCTTTTTTCATGGGCTTTGAGCACCTTTCGAGGTTACACGTACAAATTCATCAGTATTATCGTTGTTAACGACGAAGGGCTCAACGTTAAGGCAAATTAAGTTTTGAGTGAAGAGACTGCCAACCATTAAGTGTAACCAGATTACATATATATAGAAATTTTGTAGTGATTGAAAAAACATTTAGATAAGTACTGCTTCAAACATTTTTTTTGCAGTGTTATATTCCCAATAGGAGCTCTGTACAAATATCAACTTGCGATTTGAACTGCATGCGAGGGATAATTGCAATACAGTACATTATTGCAGCGATCTAGAATATCGTCGAGGTTGCGCTGCAGAGTCCTTCCAAGCAAAAGCTGATGGCATGAGAGGGGGGAGGGGGGCGCCAACTCTTAGACTTTGAAAAAGGGTTCCCGGGCCCCTCAACAACCCCATCCAAACCCCTTTCCGGGTGTATTACGTGAACAACTTACTTTTGCGCGCTGTGGTACACTCTCTTGGATTACGCGTTTTGTCGACTATGCAGACTCTTCCGATGTGTGATAGTGTTGTACGTGTTCTGCGCATGGTGGTAATTATTTTTGATTATGCGCGTTGCCGATTGTCCAAAGGTTTCACAATCGTCGCGTGCATGTCCATTGTGTTTTTCTACCTGTACATAAATCTTAACTAAGCCCTTGGTCCAAGGAGTGTTGAGTTCCCTGCGATAATCCACAATAAATTACAGGTGCAGGTATTGATACATGTTTTATTATAATACATGTGCACCATTTCTAAATCAAATCGAGTATTTCCCAGATCAGCAACAGTACAGCCGATCTTAGCCGGCACGAAAAAGTTAGCTTTATTAGAGAAGGAGATAATACTTTGCACCTATAATGCGTTTTGATGTATTCACCACGTGATATGCTACTTTTTCGCCCAGCTAGCTTTTTTAAATTAAGCTAGCCGGGCTCCTATTCATTGTTATAATACGGGACATATCACGCGCCCTGACGAGATGATAGTG
>NW_003306976.1:0-4025 GCF_000142945.1 Phytophthora infestans T30-4
GGGGATTCATCCGATCTGCGGCGAGCGTGCCTATTATTGTCGTGCCACCGAGACTCCCAATCCACAGTAGGGGGTCTGGAAACTGCGCAGCAAATCTGGCCACTTGTTCCTGGTGGATCTACCCAGCTGCCGATATTAATTCCTGGCTGGCCCCGCTAGCAGATCCGCAAAGGTCAGACACTTCTCGGCATCCGGCGCTTGATCTCTCATGAGGGCCGACTTGACCTTGCTGATCCATGTTCTCGCTCGGCCCTCATCTTGATCCTTGCCCGTGAACTCCTTCAGATCCGATATGGCTGAGATCCGTACCCTCTGGATCATGGACGATCCACCCGCCCCGGCCGGGGCTGTTGCTACAACCGCTGACGAAGGGGATGGGCCATCTAGATCATCTGGGTCGAACTCATCATGGGAGTTGTCTTCCTCCACTGACTCCATCTCCACGTCTCGTGCTCCATGTTCGTGGAGCACTTGCGCTTGTGGTACGGGCGTTCTCATACCCTGTTCGGCCAGGAAACGACTCATCGAAGCTTCGAAGTGTCGCTGCAGGGTGCCCGAGGAGGTGTCGGAAGAGCCCGTGGCCGGCTGGTCCACTGGCGAGACAGGATCCGTGAGGCGATTACCTTGAACCCGATCTGACGATAATCCCACTGGCTTCTTGCTGGATCTGGCTCGACCCTGGCTGGATTGTATCAAATCACGGGTGGGGCGTACTGGATCCCGAGCCTTCACATTCACAGGGACTTCCTGTCCCCGGATCCTCGCCCGTGCTCTCAGCATGGATGCCCCGGAGGGTCCTAAGGTCATGCGTCGGGGCTCGGACGACGTGTCTGACTCATCCTCAGCGGCGGATTCGTAGTTCGAGGACGCAGCTTGGCTGATCCTCGGCGACGACACCGGATCCATAGTGCGCGACCTTTCTCCGGAGATGAACTTAACTCTGGCAAAGAGGTCCCGCGTCGCGGATACTATGAGATCCAGGTCTAGCTCGAAGATATCCTCTGCGTCGAACACACCAGCCACGATGCCTGACTCCGTAAGCAAACGTAATAGATCTTTGACTGCCACCAACTTGTTCGCCGTTTTCGTTGGTGCTCCCTTGGATCTTCGATCTGTCGTGGATTCAGGATCTGCATGACAGAATCTTGATGCAGGAAGTCGCGTAAAGCTTGGTGGCGATACACAAACTCGAGATCCTTGTCGGACCAGCTTAACCTGGGTCCAGCTTGGTCTTCTTCCGACTCTGGAGCTTGCATCTTCTTCCGCGTAGTCTTACTCGTTTTCGTCTTCTTTTTCGTTTCTTCGACTAGCGGGCTTGGGTTTAGGTACGGTGTTGGCTTAACCGGTGAATCTGCAAATGCATACCGTTTCGCCTTCACTTTCCCTTGTTTTGTTAGCGGATCTTGACTTGCGTCAAGATCCGCAGGGGTCCCCGAGGGGACCTGGGGAGGATAGAGAGGTTTCTCTTCTAGATCCGGATCCGGATCCACCTCTCTTCCGTCGACAGAGTTCCTCCCAAAACTCCATCGATCCGCGGATCTTGTTTCATTCAGCAGCGTCATCGTCGATCCGACCTCCGACGACGCCTCTTCCCCTGGCTCAATCTTCACTTGAGCATCTTCTTGGGACTCACGGTGAAATCCCGAGTCACCAAAAGATCCGGGCACGCGCACCATTGTGGTGTAGCGGGATCAGCAAAATCTGCGAGATTGCCAGATCCAACTTACCAACTGCGCCCAGACACCGACTAACGGAGGGGGTCCCCCCGATGATCCGTGTTCTGCTGAACTTTCCTCACCTTGTGTACCCGTCGGTAGGGCGGGATCTTGCTCTCTCGGTAACTTCCGAAGAGTTCAAGTGGTGAAGCTTGAGTGTCTTGGCGAGACGTGGGGATGGAGTGGAGCAGCAGTGGGAAATCTTCACTCTGCGTCCGTGGATGGTTCCGAATCCCAAGCGAATATTCGAGCTTATGGATCCGGGGCCTAGATCGTGGATCTGGCCGTAGGGTTGCCTTACGGGTGTGTTCCCTTGCCTTTGTAGCTCCTTTGCGTCGTACTTGCCGCCTCCTGTGACGGGATCTTGAAAGTTGAGAGCCTCTAGGGTGTAACCGACCAAGTAGTAAATTCGGTTAGCCTGTCGGATTTGCACAAGTAAAGAAAAAGCTCACTAGGTTGTAGGATCTGGCCAATGTATTATCCAGTTATCACTACCAACACTAGATTCGCATTTCCTAACTTCCTCCTAGCTCGTACGGTCAATGTAGTTGCGGTTCTTGAGGGCAGGAAGGCACTTGCGTGATACTGTGCAAATTGGGTTCTGTATTGATATTTAAGCCTATACCTGCCTGGATTTCTACCTTCTATGTCTTTCATCTGCTAAATCCCTTACCAGGCTCGGCTGCATGTCCCTTCTTCCCTTGACCCATCATCCGAGCTGTGTTATCTTCAGATCCACCGGATCCATGACGTAATCATCATGGTCACCCTATTATGGGTACACTCATCCGGATCCAGGTCGCTTGGATCCACCTCACTGTAATTGTACACTCGCCGTGGATCCGAGCTCTCCAATCATCCAACATCATCTTGCAACCGTCTGTGATCTCCATTGTCCCACGGAAGTTCCAGATCCACTGCATCCCTCATCCCTGTACCCTGGATCCAGGTCCTTCTATGCGGGATCCTTCCTCCTTGGACCCGAACTCGGGAGTATGGGATCCGGGGTACCTCGCGGTGGATCTTGACTCTTCATTAGCCGTGGCTACTAGATCCACTTTCAGAGGGCACCGACCATCCTTCCTTCATAGGATCCACATTCGATCCACTCTTGTATAGTATATCTCATATCCTTTTAAGTGAATCCAGGTAAGGGTGGATCCGAGGTAAGTCTTGGTGGATCTTGCCTTCTCGTACATCGCTCATATCAGATCCATCGTCATTCCATACGGGGTGCTGCTCGCCATGGCTAATCCACCACAGGCAACTTGCATCCGTGCCAGCCAACCCAAATCCTCTCTAATCACTTGAAATTGTCACTGATTCGGGATAGTGACCCCGCGTCAGGCCCATTCTCTTATTTCTGAAAAAGCACTTCACCACAAACATGCTGATATATTTTAGAGATAATGGAAAAGTAATGTTATTTTCTATGATGATTTAGCTAGACACGCTGTAGCTTATGAACCTAGTAAACACATAGATAGCATAGCATAAATCTAATTCGAGGTCGTGTATCTACCAGGCTGACGTAGGAACTTGAATTAATGCGATAAACGAATGCCGTTGCTATCATTATTCGGCCCTAGCTTAAAAAGGAAAATTACTACTGAACCCTCGCTAAAATGTCACAAAGGGTGAGAAGTTCTCGTCCAAAGTGAAGTTGTACCACAATCCAACGATTGCATTGTTTGTCGCAGCTGCTTGGACCTGGTGTGACGAGTCTGGACCGAACATATCTTCTGTATGCTGTCGAATAGATTGGCTATTTCATCATCTAGTTGCACCTTAACCTCCATGTTCTCGTAAGTTGAGGCGCTATATATGATGTGTTTAGCTTCCGTCAGTTTTTCGGCATCAAATTTATGTTGGCCGCTACAAAAAAGACATCATGGTTGTATTGAACAAATCTCGAGAGAGTTTAACAGTGAGGCGTAGTCAATGTGCGAGCGAAAAACGGCCAAATGAACCGGCTTAGGGTAGATAGACCATATCCCCGGTTAAAGGGGTAAAGAGAGGCGGTTCCATCCACTCATGGGTGGCTGACAGTCGACGAGTTATCTCGCTCTTCCAAAAAAGAGCGTGAGATCGACAAAGTAAAAGAAGGAAACCAGAAATGGTTGCGGACGTCGGGCCCAGACACATTGCCATGTTTGTGACATCAGAAGCGTCTCAGCCAGTGTCTGGTAGGAGCTGGATGAACCGTTACCGGTGCCGCCATCACCAAAATGCGGAGGGGCCGGCAGCCGAGCCCACAGAAAGACGAATGGGCTGCAGGGGCTAAAAGTCACTACATCTTATACGAAGAAG
>NW_003306977.1:0-4030 GCF_000142945.1 Phytophthora infestans T30-4
GGTCTGGGCGACCGTGTGTGGCACTGTGTTACCCACACAGGACAGATGAAGGGGACGTCTTCCTCTTCAGTTATGGTCTGGGCGACCGTGAGGGGAACTCTGTTACCCACTCTGAACACGCTGTTCTCAGTGTTCATGACAGCTGCAGCTGTCTGCGGAACTAAGTTACCCGCCTGTGGACCTAAGTTACCCACTTGGCCGGCGCCTCTTCTGGGCGCGGCCACCATCAAAACATCCTCGGAGTCGTCATATACGTCGACGACTCCCAAGCATCTGCCGGATGCTTTGGTACCCTGGCAGCCCTCGCGGGCGCCCCGGGTCCTGACAGAGGTGGGAACATGACTCACCAATGCTCTGTCGGACTGCGCAGGGCGGCTGGCACCGATTGCCTTGCCTCGCCAGTCGATCCAGGGCTCGTGCTTCTCGAGCCAGGGCATGCCCAGGATCATATCATATGGATCCATATCGAGAACAGTGAACTGTTCGAGGCTGTCAAAGTCTTCAAACTTGACAGCCAGATCCACTTGGACGTTGGGGACAGTGACGACCTTCCCGTCGGCCAGTCGCACTGACACCGTCCCGTTGCCCTTGCTTTCTCGCAAAGCTTCGGACAACTTGTTGCTGTTACGAGCAACCGTCTGGCGGCGTGCGAAATTCTTCGACGCCCCAGAGTCAATCAAGATTCTAAAGGGGGTGATCGTACCCCCGTACACATCCCGTGTACTACGAGCAACCCGCCGCTGCTCTTCGCCGATTCGAGAGTGCGAAGACTCTCAGGGGCTAAGTGTCCGTGGTACGCGCCACCCGCGCACCCATCACGAAGACTTAGTTCTTCTCCAGTAGGGCGACCCGCCCCTACTGGTTCCCTGCGTTCCCCTGTCCCCGGGATCCTGGCTTCTGCCAGCGACCCTTGAGGACGGGCTTGGGGAAGGACCGTCTGCGGAGTCTTTCCGCGGGACAGTCGCGCTTGAAATGGCCCATCTTCCCACAGCCGAAGCAGCGGATGTCACGCTGTTCGGCGGACCCGAGTTCCATGGGAACTGGTCCGTTGGGGCTTGTTCGACCGGGAGCCGACAAGGAGCTCCCAGGCCACGCTGAGGCCGGCGTACGCGCCTGGCGATGGCTGTACTCTTCTTGAAGAGCCACTTGAATCGCCTCTTCAAGGGTGCTTGCCTGCACCCGGAGCAGCTGAGTGCGTGCGGGGCCCACTCGAAGGCCGTCCATGAACACAGTCATCTTGATGTGTTCATTGAGTGGGTTTCCCACTAGGGACGCCGTGAGCTCCCGTATCTCTTGCACATACTCGTGCAGCTCGCGCCTTCCTTGTTTACACGCGAGGAAGCGCGAACGCTGGCGGTACTCGTAGTTCGCCGGGAGGAACGCGGCTCGGAGCTGTTCGCACAGCTGAGCCCAGGATGTGAAACATCCAGGGGATGTTGCTTCCCGAGTGTACACCCAACTCTTAGCACGACCGCTAAGGTTGGAGAGTGCAAAAGCAACACGCAGTTGCTCGGTCGAGATCAGAGCATCGTCCATCGCGAGCTCTACTTCTCGAACCCAGAAGTGAAGGTTCTCGCCTTCCTTCGCTTCATACGGCTTTACCTTCAGCCGTATTGGCTTCGGGTGAGGCGGATTTGCTTCCGCCGCCGGAGCCTGCAGGTTCTCCCGCACATGCGCGATGAGGCCCTGCTCGTACGCGTCGAATGCATTGACGCGCTCGAGCTGCTCAGCCGGTGATGATACCACCAGGCTCTGCAGGGCCTCCATCCCGAAGATGGCTGCCATCTTCCGAACCGACTCGAACTGAGAGTCGTTCATATGGGAGAAGTCGTTCCTATCCATGGCAACGAACTTCGGAGGTTCAGGTAGTCTACCCGCGATGGCGTGGATTGACTACGAGTGCTACCAAGTGTGACGGGGTCACACAGCACCTTGCGCTAGAGGAAGTTATCTTCCGAGAGTATACAAACTCTCAGTGAACGGCAGTTCACAGGTCCCCTCTTTAATTAAAGAGAGCGAAGTGACCTAAATAAGGTAGATTGTAAACTGAGTATATTTATAGGTAGGTTAAGTTTGAGGTTAATACAAACTATTAGTTACCTATAGAAATGCAATGTCATTTAACCAATGGTTGGTTTTGAATGACCTTGGTACCTTGTACCAAATATCCCGGAGTATGACGTGTCATACTCCTGAAGTGTGGAGTGTCACACTTCATGTAACCAGGGTACACTTAGGGCTACGTACCCCGTTACACTCGTGGTGACTCATTCGATTTTTATTATCTAGAGTATCTCTTGATCATGTTTGTAAAAACCGGTTTTTATTTTTTTGTTTATTGGTAAAATATCTGGCTTCGCCTCGGTTACGTTCCAAAGTGGTTGGTTCGTATTCTACGGTGGCTCTAATGCGTTTGGTCACTTAAGCAAGTTATGTATATTACGGGGTTGGTGATCAGAGGGTCATCAGTTTGAGGTTCTGAGGTTTTTCGTTCATTCTTGTTTTCTTTTCTCAGTCTCGAAATTGCCGCTTCCTGCCTAGTCCAAGAATGCCGAAGAAAGGTACAGCGAATGGCAACGCAGACGCGCGACACCAGCAGATCGCGAAGCCGTATAAAGGAAATGCGACCAAACTTTCAAGCAACATCAAATGTGATGTGTCCGTTATGGATCTCCTGACTCCTGCCACGATTGAGTTGGCCAACTACGTCGTCAAACGTTTGAAAGAAGAAGATCCTGGTGTTTTTGTGCAGATTATCGACCAAAATGCACTGCATCAAGCACTTGCTCTCAACCATTCACCTGTACCGCAAGGTGCCAATGCTGATGCATCAGCCGAAGCATTTCGTGCATGGCTCATAAACGGTGCTCGGAATGTCCGTCCCAACAGTCAAGTTCCCCAAAATTCGCGTTTTTCGTTGGCATTCCATCAACTAACTCAAGGCGAGGCCATTGATATCGTGTTTGGGCAGTGGCACAACCAGCGCTGGAATGTTCAACTTCAAGACAATCGACTCGGAGGAAATCCGATTGGACAGTTTGCGATTGTGTTTTGGATGGCTGGAACAGGACTTCGACGAGCCACTTTTACTACCCACCAAAACATATTTGGCTGATGTAGTATGATGAGTTTCATTTCATGCCTATGAAAACTCGAGCGATTCTAGGATCATTTTAAATCAATCAATGCATTTCCAGCCATTTTTCGGCTTGAATTTGAAAATCACGCATGTTAGATTAGAGCGACGACTCGTCCGCTCATTGTCCGCTCTTCCTTCGCATATAAGAGCGTCTAGAGTACCCCTAGACACCCTCAGAGACAGCGATGATGTACTACATTATACCTTTTGCCACCAATCCTTGCAGCAGAAGCATACATCTTCCGATTCCGCGAACTCGACTGTTATCTCACGTTCCAGCAAGAACTTGAAATATGTCACCGCATAGTCAATAGGCTGCATGTCGGATGGCGAACCGATTGGCTTCCCAAGTTCTGGTTCATCTTCGTCTGCGGTTGTGCTATCATCAATCTCATTGCGTCGCCTTCGCTTCTTCTGCTTGGACGCTGTAGCTGAAACGGCTTCAGCCCCCCTCGCTTCCTCTCTAGGAGAAGCATCATCATTATCTGTTGAGCAGTTCGGACACAACCAGTTGTTGGTCCGCCACACCTTGTGAGACTGCGCTCTGCCAATCAGTTTGTCGATACAGGGCAAACAATACACCCGCGTGCAGATTTCGTGTGTGCACGCCTTGATGGACTTGACTGGCAAGTTTTCCGCCGACTGGGCACACAGTCCGCAATAATTATCTGGGTCGCCCTTCTTCACGACTGGGGGATTCTGCACGCGCTGCTGCAGCACCCGCTGCAAGCATACCTTGCAGATATGAACAACTTCTCCCTTGCCGTCCTGTTCAAGCAACAACGTCAGAGGGTTATCGTTAGCATCACCGCAGGAATTCTCGAACTGAGTTCGATGACACGAACCTTCAGCACGAAAGGATGTTTCGGATATTCTGGCGCATCAGGCTTC
>NW_003306978.1:0-4030 GCF_000142945.1 Phytophthora infestans T30-4
GGGGAGTCGGGAGGATGAGGCTAAATCGAAGAGCAGTAGAAAGCGGATTACGCACGGATCTGAATGACTGGCCCCCCCTTAAAAAGGGGCCCCTACGAAGAGAGTCAACGAGGATCGGGATGGATTGATGAGACTGGTGATGCCAGAAACCTTGCAACAGGATGTCCTACACCACTACCATGCTAGCCTGGAAGGGGGACATCAGGGTATTGGTCGGACCTACCAACGGATCCGGGAATGTTTCCACTGGAGAGGACTATTCAAGAGCGTACAACGATATGTCGGTGAATGCGTGGATTGTGAGACAGGCAAGGGCAGGCCCACAATCGAAGGGGAGTCACCTGGGAATATCCAAGCGACTTACCCTTTCCAAATCATAGCCATGGATCATATCCCCTCGTTTCCCAAGTCGTTCAAAGGAAACACAGAATTGTTGATTTGGGTGGATTTGCTTACCGGATACGTGATAGCCAAAGCTAGTGCGTCTAGAACTGCGCAAACCATTGCTGAATCGTACGAGGAGTGCGTTTTCCGAAGATTTGGAGGTAGCGAGATGATTAGACATGATCGGGAGCCAGGCTTTATGTCTGATTTCTTTCGAGCATTCAACCGGATCCTGGGGCAGCGACAGCGAGCAACCATGGCATATCGTCCCCAAGCTAACAGATCGGCCGAGCGCATGGTGCAGACAATCACGAGAGCACTCAAGATGTATGTCCAGGATTTGGATCAGAAGGATTGGGATGAGTACGCAGAGCGGCTTTTCTTCGCGATGAACACCGCCCAAGACAGGATCCGGGGTGATACACCATTTTACTTGGTACATGGGTGGGATCCCAAATCCACCCTGGAAGCGGCCATCCCAGTTTGCAGCACCAAGAAGAGGAACCGAGATCCAAGGCGATGGCGATACCAAGTCCAGAAATACTACCGGCAAGCTAGATCCCAGGTGAACGAACGACTGCGAGTGCGATACAGGGTCGAGCGGATCGACACAACGAAGATGCCCGTCCACATCAAATCCAAGTGGGATCGCAGGTGTGGCTTTATTTGGATCGCGTGAAAGAGGGGTATGCCCGCAAATTAGCCCACCTATGGCATGGACCGTTCCGGGTGAGCGAGAAGATTGAAGAACATGCGGTAAAGCTGGAAACGGTAGGTACCGAATACCGCCTGTTCCCTGTGGTACACGTATCCAAGCTGAAGTGGGTCAAAGAATATCCGGATCGGCCGCAGATCCGTCTTTCGGTGGATGGATCCGATCGCGTCGACTTCGACGAAGTCCTCCTACCGGAAGACAGTTGGAATGTGGATCTCAAAGACGACGAGTTCGAAGTCGAGAGGATCACCGATATGAGGTCGGGGAAGCGAACTAGATACGGACGGATTTACCGTGAATTTCTGGTGTATTGGCGTGGATATGACGAACCCAGTTGGGTAGACGATGCAGCGGGGCTGCCGTAGCTTTAGCGTCAGAGGAAGACGTTCGACTCAAAGAGTCACTGATACTAAGCTCCTTATCCAAAGGACACTTACAGCCCAAGACCAGGGCTCAAAGTTAACACCTTAACTTTTATGCTTCAAAACCAGAAGTGTTTTATTTTACTATTATTGCGGCCAAGCCGCCTAGGGGAAAATGTGTCTCTTTAACTATCTAGCATAGTTAAACCTAATCAAATGCATAACGTGTGGGTTTCAGCCAACGTACTGAGATACCTTGTTAACTCTCCAACTTATGTACTGAGCGTTTGTTAACTCTCCGGGTACTTCGTACCCCGGTGTGTTCCACACCAGGTAACCCCGTTACAGTTTTGTGGATAGCAGCAGGTAGTCGTACATGGTGGTCATGTAGGGCTTCGCGATCACCGAGCCAGCCGACGACACTTTCTCCAGCCTCATGCATCCGATTCCACCGTCGGATGAATGCGCACCATGATCTCTGCAAAGCTTCGTACGTCGCGCCGTCGAGTGTTTTGTTCCGGAGACGCCTGAAGCGCCGAAAGTGGTCCTGCATGGTGTCCAACGCGTCCGGGGTCGCCGCCCCGGACAAGTCGTACAGCGCCCACGGCTTCATATCCTCGTTCATTACGCCGGGCCGAACCCCAAGTCGACTCACGCTCTCAGGTGCGATATCAGCGGTCCACCCACTGTTCAGCGTCGTCGCCGACGCTGGAGCCGTCCGCGTTGTTCCGCTTCCTGCCTGGTTCGCCGCCCCCGTCTGCTGCGCCATGTTGTTCTCGTCCGCGCAAGTTGTATTGTACTGCTCCTGGGCTTCGCAGGAGCTCCCGCCCGTCAAGTTCTCAAGCGTTCTCTTCTCCGCCATTTCCCAGTTTTTCCCGATTGTTCTCCGAAGCGCACCCCCGTTAGGTGATTGCTGTCTTAAGAGGGGGGTGATGTAATGGGCTCTCCAAGTTACATATGTAGGTAGTTTATAGGCTCTTTGTAGTGGTTCACACCATTACATAAGTAGGTAGATTTGCATTACAAAAGTAGGTGCAGCAGCACACGAGTAGCGTGTGCTGAACTGCCGTCACCTTATTGGTTTGAAATATGGGGAGCCAGACCCATAATCAACCAATAAGGAGTTGACGTGTATTTGAGTGGGTCAGGGCAAGCTGCCCTGGGACCTAAATAAAAACAGAGTTGATTTTCCTTCAGACTAAGTACTTGGGTTTCAGTATCATTGGACTTTGTACGCTTTCCTCATCACTACGTGTAAGCAAGTAACGGACACCCCAGGCCCGTTACATCCAGATCTTCCAACAGCTCATTGATTAGAGGCATCGGATACACCATCAATCGAGTCCGACCGTTAACCAGCCGGTAATCAATGCACAGACGTATATCCACCCCGTTCTTCTTGATGATGATTACCACTGGGGATGCCCACGGGGACGTTGAGAAACTGATGATCTTGGCTTGCAGCAGGCCCTTAATCAGATCCGATAGTTTTTCTCGGAACTGAGGCGCCACCTTCCTCACC
Source organism: Phytophthora infestans T30-4 (assembly GCF_000142945.1). Classification (NCBI taxonomy): domain Eukaryota; phylum Oomycota; class Peronosporomycetes; order Peronosporales; family Peronosporaceae; genus Phytophthora; species Phytophthora infestans. The sequence goes on from NW_003306978.1 coordinate 2,984, forward strand.
CTCTGAGCGATCGGTTTCGCGTCGCCGACATCGATGTCACATTTGACTCCGCGGGCAGCGGGCGGTAACGCATTACCTTTACCAATCAGCAGATGTCGGCTCTCCCAGATTTTCTGACGCAGACGATCCACTTCAGCAGGTTCATTCGCCCCTGGATCCACTTGGATATCATCAATCGTGACCTCCTCTGTGGTCAATGGTACCTCCGGGATCACCGCCATGCCTTCTCCCAGATCCTCGGCGTGTAGATCCCCGCCGTCATGGTAACAGACTTGCTCATCTTCCGTCTTCGTAGGATCCACCATTGGATCCAAACACCGCGGGCCTCTTTCGCCTGGCAGTCCTTCTGTCTTCGGGGAATCAGGTACCCTGGTATCAGGGAAACCAACAGTTGGATCTAGTCGGTCCTCTAACGAGATTAAGCCCGACGGTTCTGGTTTGACTAGAGTTGCCACTCTCGATAGGGATCCAGGCACTTTATCCAATGGAAAGCTTGGATCCACTTGTGGATCAGCGGGATCCGGCTGTTCGGCTTTAGCCCTCTTCAATCCTTCATCCACCGACCCTGCGTTATCTAAGGGCCGACTCTGGGGATCGTCCCCCGTCGTGGATCCAACCTCCATTGCTTGGATCTCAACCCGTCGATCCCTCGGCAGGATCTTTCGCGGAGTTGGATATGAAGGCCGATCCACCAAGGGGCCAGTTGGCTCCGCCAGGAGCTCCACCTCTCCGAGGGATTCGATCTCGGTAGTCGCCTCGTACACCAGATTGTGCCATTCTTTGTAGCGGCGGGATCCCACTGACACATATCCAGGTCGCCTAGGGATACCGTCCTTCGCTAACCATCGCCCGATCTCCTCATAATGGTCCAGTAATAGTCTCTTATCGCTGACGTTCGTGACCTGGAGGTATTGTGATCGACCTGGCCCCTGGATTACGGTAGGTACCCATTTCTCGCCCCGAGTAACCCACAGTTTCTCAAGTTCCACCCACTTCAACCGATCTGACAGTTCCCAGGTTTCTTCGGGCTCGATCCAGGTCGTCTGA
>NW_003306979.1:0-4031 GCF_000142945.1 Phytophthora infestans T30-4
TAGCTTTCGGAAGTGGCGGTGGTGGGCCCTCTCCGGTTTGTTCTTTTCGTGCCTCCCGACATCTACTTTTCCCAGCCCCGGATCGCCATCTGGAAAGGCACCCATCGGTTCCCTATCTCTCGCACCCCAACTGCGCGGTTCGACATGGGTTGTCGAACTTCAACAAAGCAGCGCGGCAACAGACGTAGTCATGCCGGTCGGGCTTGGAAGAAGGTTCTCGTGATCATCGTGTTGGCGATCCAGGACGGTTGGTGTGACGTGGATATTTTGTTGGATCCATTCTTCTTGCACCTTCCTCGACGCGAGGATAAGGTAACATGGTTTCCGGGATCCGTATCCCGCCAAACCAACTTGGAGGATCCCAATTTTCACCGCCCAGAACCCACGAACCTATTAGAGGCTCTGCAAGAGATCGATGAAGCTGAGCCTTGGCGTATCCAGTTTCGGAGGACCCGAGCCAACACCCAAGACACGAGATCCAGTGTCTGGTGTGTCAGTTCTTCAATGTTCAGCCCAAGACCACCTGATCTCGGTCGCCCTTTCACGCTACGCCCCCAGTTTCAGTCTTCGTGGATCCGCTTCGTAGTAGTAATCGGCGGCTGGAAGCTAGGTCGCGCTACCTTTTTGCATGGGCTATTCTAATCCAATCTTCGCTACTTGAATATGTCTTTAACATTCTCTTGTTGATTGAGGAGACCTGTTAGAGCCTTCCCACGTACACCTGGATCCGGGCGAGATCCACCCTTTCAGCGTACACCTGGATCTGGGCTGGATCCACCTTTTCAGCGTACGCCTGGATCTGGGCTGGATCCACCCTTTCAGCGTACGCCTGGATCTGGGCTGGATCCACCCTTTCAGCATACACCTGGATCTGGGCTGGATCCACGCTTGGATTTCATCCGGATCCAGCTCCTACGACCCAGTCTCAATTAAGTCAGTAAAGTTCGGGCTCTCGAAAGCTCGCGCTTGAAATCAAGCTGGACGCTTCGCACGTAAAACGTCACTCTTGATGCTTAAACATTCACTCCTTCCTCCTGATTCACACCCCTCCTGTGGATTCGTCTTTTCTTTCTTCCCGACGTGACCAGCTCACATCAGTGACTCCTGGCCCACACCCTTCCTGTGGGTCCTTCTTCATCCTCCTATCGACATGACTGATTTACACCCATGGATCCCCTCCCTACTCTTCTTCATGAGACTGCATCACGCCGAATCTGTTCCGATTCGTACGATCCCGCAAGAATCATAGAGTAATGCTCCACAGTTCAGATCTGCCTCGTCTACCCAACTGGGTTCGTCATATCCACGCCAATACACCAGAAATTCACGGTAAATCCGTCCGTATCTAGTTCGCTTCCACGACCTCATATCGGTGATCCTCTCGACTTCAAACTCGTCGTCTTCGAGATCCACATTCCAACTATCTTCCGGTAGGAGGTCTTCGTCGAAATCCACGCGGTCGGATACATCCACTGAAAGACGGATCTGCGGCCGATCCGGATATTCTTTGACCAACTTCAGCATGGATACGTGTACCACAGGGAACAGGCGATATTCGGTACCTACCGTTTCCAGCTTTACCGCATGTTCTCCAATCTTCTCGCTCACCCGGAACGGTCCATGCCATAGGTGGGCTAATTTGCGGGCATACCCCTCTTTCACTCGATCCAAATAAAGCCACACCTGCGATCCCACTTGGATTTGATGTGGACGGGCATCTTCGTTGTGTCGATCCGCTCGACCCTGTATCGCACTCCGCAGTCGTTCGTTCACCTGGGATCTAGCTTGCCGGTAGTATTTCTGGACTTGGTATCGCCATCGCCTTGGATCTCGGTTCCTCTTCTTGGTGCTGCAAACTGGGATGGCCGCTTCCAGGGTGGATTTGGGATCCCACCCATGTACCAAGTAAAATGGTGTATCACCCCGGATCCTGTCTTGGGCGGTGTTCATCGCGAAGGGAAGCCGCTCTGCGTACTCATCCCAATCCTTCTGATCCAAATCCTGGACATACATCTTGAGTGCTCTCGGGATTGTCTGCACCATGCGCTCGGCCGATTCGTTAGCTTGGGTACGATATGCCATGGTTGCTCGCTGTCGCTGCCCCAGGATCCGGTTGAATGCTCGAAAGAAATCAGACATAAATCCTGGCTCCCGATCATGTCTAATCATCTCGCTAGCTCCAAATCTTCGGAAAACGCACTCCTCGTACGATTCAGCAATGGTTTGCGCAGCTCTAGACGCACTAGCTTTGGCTATCACGTATCTGGTAAACAGATCCACCCAAATCAACAATTCTGTGTTTCCTTTGAGCGACTTGGGCAACGAGGGGATATGATCCATGGCTATGATTTGGAAAGGGTAAGTCGCTTGGACATTCCCAGGTGACTCCCCTTCGATTGTGGGCCTGCCCTTGCCTGTCTCACAATCCACGCATTCACCGACATATCGTTGTACGCTCTTGAATAGTCCCCTCCAGTGGAAACATTCCCGGATCCGTTGGTAGGTCCGACCAATACCCTGATGTCCGCCTTCCAAGCTAGCGTGATAGTGGTGTAGGACATCCTGTTGTAAGGTTTCCGGCATCACCAGTCTCATCAATCCCTCCCGATCCCCGTTGACTCTCTTCGTAGGGGGCAATAGAAGAGCAAGTCATTCAGATCCACTGCGTAATCCGTAGCGATAATGCTGTAGGATTTGGCATCCTCCCGACTGAGGTCTCGTACATCCCTTATCAGATACTTCTTTAGTCCTAGGATCCACGCTTCCTCGTTCTGTGCTTTGAGGATCCGCTCGATGCGGACTCTCTTCACAAATGTTTCCTCAAGAATTTGGGGGCTGGATCCAATCCTTCCTCTGGACCTAGTGACGGCCATCACCTGGACTGTCCTTTTCCCGGATCCCACTACCACCACTTCGTCTAGTCGGTTCACCAAGGTCGTTCAAAGCCAACCATTGGTTAACGACATTGCATTTCTATAGGTGACTTATAGTTTGTATTAAACCCAAGCTTTATCTACCTATAAATATACTCAGTTTACATTCTACCTTAATTAGGTCACTTCGCTCTCTTTTGAATAAAGAGGGGACCTGTGAGCTGCCGTTCACTGAGAGTTTGTATACTCTCGGAGGATAACTTCCACTAGCGCAAGGTGCTGTGTGACCCCGTCACACATTTCGTGAAGGAATACACTAAATCCGTAAATAAATGTTCCCTATGTGGCCAGCCCATAAAGTAAGTTATTTTCTTCAGCTAATTTTTTTCCCGTAAAGTAAGTTATTTTCTTCACTTAAAAATTATATTTTCAGTAAATATATTCTATGATCTGTTCACAAGCTCACTGTCACCGGCAGGAACAAGTATGAAATCATGATCTGGTTGGCCGCTTTCGGTGGTGCTGGTCCCATCTCCAGCACAGGTAAGGCCATCGCCACGGTGACCATCGGCAGCTATAACTTCAAGCTGTACAAGGGCCCGAATGGTAGCACCACCGTCTTCTCCTTCGGCGCCACAAAGACCATCACAAACTTCTCCGCTGATCTGCTCGACTTCCTCACGAAGAAGCAGGCGTTCGCTTCCAGTCAGTACCTCACCACGTCGGAGGCTGGCACGGAGCCGTTCACGGGATCAAACGCTAAGATGACCGTGTCGTCGTACTCAGCCGCTGTCGAATACTGATGAAGGTACGTAGAGATAAGCTAGACTCTGACAGTCAGCAACAGCAAGTGCCTGCTTGTTAGCTTGTATTTCTTGAGAGTGAGCTGAGCTCTTAGTTCTTCTTAGTCCCTTTCTCACACTAACTGTCATACACAACATACACACAAAGCTAACCGTGGGGATCAATACACTCAACTTCACCACAGCCCCACCTATTGATATCCATATCGTGCTTTGTGTTGTTATACGCTTTCTCTGTTATACTCCTTCTCCGACATCAGCCCCATTGCCGCACGATGCGTTTCAAATTTAACTCTGGTCAACGGCTTAGTGAAAGCATCGGCAATACACATCTCCAGGAACTCTCAACACATCA
>NW_003306980.1:0-4033 GCF_000142945.1 Phytophthora infestans T30-4
CTCATCCTCAGCGGCGGGATTAGTAGCTCTGAGGGATTCAGCTTGGTCGACACCTCGCGGACGAACCCCGGCATCTATAGTGTCGGGCCCCTATCTGGCTGTGGATGCAGGTAAAATCTGGCATACGAGGGCCTCGCCTCGCGCGATATGTATGAGCTTCCAAGCTCCAGCTTAGAAAGAATCCTCAGCGGCTCGACACCGCTTCCTCCAAAATCCGACTCCGTAAGACAACGTAATAGAATCCTTGCAGCGCGCACACTTCTTCAGCGTTCTCGTTATCGCCTCCACGCGTTTCGCTTAGATGATGGATCTATGGAGGCGTAAAGATCCTGCATGACAGCATCATGCTTCCAGCAAGGATCTCGAGCTTGTGTACGTGCCCCCAAGCTTTACGTGACTTGGTAGCGATACACAAACTCGAGATCCTTGTCGGACCAGCTTGACCTGGATCCAGCTTGGTCTTCTTCCGACTCTGGAGCTTGCATCTTCTTCCGCGTAGTCTTACTCGTTTTCGTCTTCTTTCTCGTTTCTTCGACTAGCGGGCTTGGGTTTAGGTACGGTGTTGGCTTAACCGGTGAATCTGCAAATGCATACCGTTTCGCCTTCACTTTTCCTTGTTTTGTTAGCGGATCTTGTCTTGCGTCAAGATCCGCAGGGGTCCCCGAGGGGACCTGGGGAGGATAGAGAGGTTTCTCTTCTAGATCCGGATCCGGATCCACCTCTCTTCCGTCGACAGAGTTCCTCCCTAAACTCCATCGATCCGCGGATCTTGTTTCATTCAGCAGCGTCTTCGTCGATCCGATCTCCGACGACGCCTTTTCCCCTGGCTCAATCTTCACTTGAGCATCTTCTTGGGACTCACGGTGAAATCCCGAGTCACCAAAAGATCCGGGCACGCGCGCCATTGTGGTGTAGCGGGATCAGCAAAATCTGCGAGATTGCCAGATCCAACTTACCAACTGCGCCCAGACACCGACTAACGGAGGGGGTCCCCCGATGATCCGTGTTCTGCTGAGCTTTCCTCACCTTGTGTACCCGTCGGTAGGGCGGGATCTTGCTCTCTCGGTAACTTCCGAAGAGTTCAAGTGGTGAAGCTTGAGTGTCTTGGCGAGACGTGGGGATGGGGTGGAGCAGCAGTGGAAAATCTTCACTCTGCGTCCGTGGATGGTTCCGAATTCTAAGCGAATATTCGAGCTTATGGATCCGGGGCCTAGATCGTGGATCTGGCCGTAGGGTTGCCTTGCGGGTGTGTCCCTTGCCTTTGCGTTCCTTTGCGTCGTACTTGCCGCCTCCTGTGACGGGATCTTGAGAGTTGAGAGCCTCTAGGGTATAACCGACCAAGTAGTAAATTCGGTTAACCCGTCGGATCTGCACGTGTATGGGAAAGCTTACTAGGTTGTAGGAACTGGCCAATATATTATCCAGTTATCACTACCAACACTAGATTCGCAATTCCCAACCTTCTCCGAGCTCGTACGGCCAATGTAGTTCCGGTTCTTGAGGGCAGGAAGGCACTTGCGTGTTATGGTGCAAATGAGGCTCTGTATTGATATTTAAGCCTATACCTGCCTGGATTTCTACCTTCTATGTCTTTCATCTGCTAAATCCCTTACCAGGCTCGGCTGCATGTCCCTTCTTCCCTTGACCCATCATCCCAGCTGTATTATCTTCAGATCCACCGGATATATGACGTAATCATCATGGTCACCCTATTATGGGTACACTCATCCGGATGCCAGGCTGCTTGGATCCACTTCACTGTATGTGTACACTTGTCGTGGATCTGATCTCTCCAATCATCCAACATCATCTCGCAACCGTCTGTGATCTCCATTGTCCCACGAAAGTTCGAGATCCACTGCATCCACCATCCCTATACTCTGGATCCAGGTCCCTTAAGGCTGGATCTCCCTCCTTGGATCCGAACTCGGAAGCATGGGATCCGGGGTACCTCGCGGTGGACCTTGACTCCTCGTTAGCCGTGGCTACTAGATCAACCTTCAGAGGGCACCGACCATCCTTCCTGCATAGGATCCACACCCGATCCACTCTTGTATAGTATATCCCATATCCATCTTGGTGAATCCAGGTAAGGGTGGATCCGAGGTAAGTCTTGGTGGATCTTGCCTTCTCGTACTTCGTTCATACCAGATCCATCGTCATTTCATACGGGGTGCTGCTCGTCATGGCTAATCCACCACAGGCAACTTGCATCCGTGCCAGCCAACCCAAATCCTCTCTAATCACTTGAAATTGTCACTGATTCGGGATAGTGACCCCGCGTCAGGCCCATTCTCTTATTTCTGAGAAAGCACTTCACCACAATCGCCTCCTGTACGTTGTCGGCGCTGTGACAAAGAGAGTGTATAGGGGGGGGGGGTTATATTACACACACCTCAAACGCTCTTTCTCCCTCTTCCCGAAAACAGTTCTCCCGCCCCAGCTAAACGCGCAATCGTCGGGGCAAGGCCCAATTCCACCACACACTCCGGGTCCAGTCCGTTCTTCCCTGTTCGCCCCACACGCATACTGGGCGGTTTCTAGACCCAGATTCTCTTTCGCATATCGGGTGCCAAACCCTGGAACGCGCGGACTTCCAGACGCGCTCAGATGCCCAAGAACAAGCTGCGTCTCTGCACACTACCCAACTTCAGACCTTGCGAGCCCAAATCCATGACCAGGCTATGGAGATCCAGGGGTGGGAGCACCATGTGGCCTCTCGGTCGCAGGACCTGCAACTCTTGTTGACTGATCAGGCGGTCGAGATCCGCGACCTGACCGGACGGCTGGATCGCGCCTCCCGTCAGCGAGATGTCATGCGGAATGACAACGACCATCTCCTTAGGGAGATGGCGCTCGCTGGATCTGAGATCCACCAGCTCCAATCCCGGATCCACGACCTCGAGCGGGATCTGGAGGATTCCCAGACTGCTGGGGCAGCTGCGGATGCGAGCTTGGACCGGCTCCGTGACGAGTTGCGTCTGACCCAGGAGGAGGTGGTGACCAGCGACTATGTGGGATCCACCCATGGCGGATCCGCCTTAGGGTCGGCGCGTGGAGGGTCCCCCGCGCCAAATCCACCTCCCTCATCGCCAGATGTAGCCCTGGCTCAGCTTGCTGAGGAGTTGCAAGATACCAAGGAGTCGCTCGAGAAAGCGTCTGCCGGACGAGATTACGCGCTCAAAGAATTCGTGCGTATAACTCAATTGCGCGACGAGATCCAAGCGAAGCTGGCGGACAGCGAACTCCAGCGGAACAAGGCGGCTACCGAGTGGGCGGCTGCCAAGCGTGCACAAACAGAGCTGGAATCCAAGCTTCGCCGCACGAGTACGTGGATCCTCTTTTAGTCCTTGCTAGTAACCCCATATTCACTCTATTGTCCATCCAGGTGACAAATTGAAAGAAGCCGATGCGACCGCCACGAAACTCCGGGATCAACTCGCTGCAGCCCAAACTCAGCAGCAACAGCTGGTCCTGGAGCGCGATCGTGGCTTATCGGAGCGGGATTTGGCTCGTCGACGACTAGCGCTGGTGACAGCTGCCGTGTCGGATCCCCTTCCTCCCTTGTCGGGATCTTCTCGTGCTGCCAGCGTCTCTGCTCCTCTCCGATCTGTAAGTGGGGCAGATCCATCAGTTGCGAAACGTCCGCGTAGTGCGTCTCCCGCTCCTAGCACCGGATCCCCCCGTCCCCATAAGCATGCTCGAGCTTCCCCGAAAGCCAAACCCAAAACGACTCCGGTCTCTAAAACGGCTTCGCAAGCGGGATCCACCTCTGCGTCCAAGGCGGGATCCACATCCGCGTCCAAGCCTTCCGCTTCCCCCTCGAAGTCGGGTGCAGGATCCAAGTCTGGATCCACCGCTAGATCCAAATCTACCTCGGTGTCCAAGACTGGATCTGCCACTACGTCCAAGTCTGGATCTGGACCCCGGACTGGGTCTTCGGCGTCCAAGACTGGATCCGTTAAATACGTCCAAAGCGGGAGTGGGATCCAAGGCTGGATCCAAAGCGCAAGGCGGGATCTACGGCCGTATC
>NW_003306981.1:0-4036 GCF_000142945.1 Phytophthora infestans T30-4
TTCAGTAGAACACCAGGATCTGGACTGGAATCCAGAATCCGGTTGGATACACGCTTGGATTTACATCCGGGATCTAAGCGCCAACGACCCCAGTTTCCATTAGAGTCAGTATAGTTCGAGGCTCGCGGCTGGAGATCAAAGCAGGACTCCCTCGCACGTAAAACGTCACTCTTATGCATACACAATTCAATTCTTTCTCGTAATCCACTCTTCGCCTGTAGATTCGTCTTCTCTTTCTTTCCGATGTGACCAAACTCACGTCAGCGATCCTCCTCCTCCTGGCCCACACCCTTCCTGTGGGACCTTCTTCATCCTCCCATCGACATGACCAACTCACATCCATGGATCCCCTTCCTACTCTTCTTCATGAAACTGCATCACGCCGAATCTGTTACGATTCGTACGATTCCTCAAGAAATCATAGCGTAATGCTCCACAGCTCAGATCTGCCTCGTCTACCCAACTGGGTTCGTCATATCCACGCCAATACACCAGAAATTCACGGTAAATCCGCCCGTATCTAGTTCGCTTCCCTGACCTCATGTCGGTGATCTTCTCGACTTCGACCTCGTCGGCCTCGAGGTCAACATTCCAGCTATCATCCGGTAGAAGGACTTCGTCGAAGTCGACGCGGTCGGATCCATCCACCGAAAGACGGGTTTGCGGCCGATCTGGATATTCTTTGACCAACTTCAGCTTGGATACGTGTACTACAGGAACAGGCGATATTCGGTACCTGCCGTTTCCAGCTTTACCGCGTGTTTTCCAATCTTCTCGCTCACCCGGAAGGGTCCATGCCATAGATGGGCCAATTTGCGGGCGTACCCTTCTTTCACTCGGTCCAAATAAAGCCACACCTGCAATCCCACTTGGATTTGATGCGGACGAGCATCTTCGTTGTATCCGCTCGATCCTGTATCGCACTCCGCAGCCGTTCGTTCACCTGGGATCTGGCTTGCCGGTAGTATTTCTGGACTTGGTATCGCCATCGCCTTGAATCTCGGTTTCTCTTCTTGGTGCTACATACCGGAATGGCCACTTCTAGGGTGGATTTGGGATCCCACCCATGTACCAAGTAAAATGGGGTATCACCCCGGATCCTGTCTTGGGCGGTGTTCATCGCGAAGGGGAGCCGTTCTGCGTACTCATCCCAATCCCTCTGATCCAAATCCTGGACGTACATCTTGAGTGCTCTCGTGATCGTCTGTACCATGCGCTCGGCCGACCCGTTAGCTTGGGGATGATATGCCATGGTTGCTCGCTGTCGCTGCCCCAGGATCCGGTTGAATGCTCGAAAGAAATCAGACATAAAGCCTGGCTCCCGATCATGTCTAATCATCTCGCTAGCTCCAAATCTTTGGAAACGCACTCCTCGTACGATTCGGCAATGGTCTGCGCAGTACTAGACGCACTAGCTTTGGCTACCACGTATCCGGTAAACAGGTCCACCCAAATCAACAATTCTGTGTTTCCTTTGAACGACTTGGGCAACGAGGGGATATGATCCATGGCTATGATTTGGAAAGGGTAAGTCGCTTGGATATTCCCAGGTGACTCCCCTTAGATTGTGGACCTGCCCTTGCCTGTCTCACAATCCACACATTCCCCGACATACCGCTGTACGCTTTTGAATAGTCCCCTCCAGTGAAAACATTCCCGGATCCGTTGGTAGGTCCGACCAATACCCTGGTGTCCGCCTTCCAAGCTAGCGTGATAGTGGTGTAGGACATCCTGTTGTAAGGTTTCCGGCATCACCAGTCTCATCAATCCATCCCGATCCTCGTTGACTCTCTTCGTAGGGGGGGGCAATAGAAGAGCAAGTCATTCAGATCCACCGCGTAATCCGTAGCGATAACGCTGTAGGATTTGGCATCTTCCCGACTCAGGTCTCGTACATCCCCCATCAGATACTTCTTTAGTCCTAGGATCCACGCTTCCTCGTTCTGTGCTTTGAGGATCCGCTCGATGCGGACTCTCTTCACAAATGTTTCCTCGAGGATCTGGGGACTGGATCCAATCCTTCCTCTGGACTTAGTGACGGCCATCACCTGGACTGTTCTTTTCCCGGATCCCACTACCACCACTTCGTCTAGTCGGTTCAACGTAACGAGATCCTGATGCTCGGCAGTTCGCCTTCATTGCGCTCGATGAGATTGGCGAACTTGGACTTGTCGTTACAGATGTGGTGTGTGGCACCACTGTCGACCGCCCACATTCCAGACACATTCTTGTTCGTCGATACTCCACATTCCAGGGAAACCGCGAACGCTACTCGATCGTAGTCGTAGTCGTCGTCGCCGTCATTTCGCCACTGGATGTTGTTAGCTCCGCGTCCACGGCCGTTGCCGCCGCGTCGAGCACCTCGACACTCATCCTTCTGCTTGGTCCAGCACTTGTCAATCATGTGCCCCAATTTCCCGCAGTACGTGCATTGGCGAGACTCTCGGTCGGTGTTGAACGCCTTGGCCGCGTTTTCAGTTTTCACCGTCGCCGTCTTCTCACCTTGTCGCTTGATGTGCTCGTTTGTGAGCACTTTCACAACGTCTTGCGACCGCAGCTCTGCGTTGCTCATCGCTAGATTGAGCACGACGTTCTCGTAGCTCTTGGGGAGACTTCGCAGTAAGCAGATCGCCACGTCCTCGTCCTCCATCTTGGGCGCCGATGCTGCTGAGCTTGGCGCTGATGTTGAGGACCTCGTTGCAATGATGCAAGACATTGCCGCCTTCCGACATCTTCATGCTGAAGAGTTGGCGCTTCAGGTAGATGCGACCAGCCTTCTGCGACCCACCATACTGCGTCTTCAAGCGCGTCCACGCGCCCCACGCTTCCTCGCAGTCATCAACCACGTGATGGTAGTCCACGTTCATGTTCATGTGAAGCAACATCAGTCCGAACGCAATGTTGCTCGCCTTGACGTAGTCGTCCTTGGTCCGGATGTCCGTGAAGCTCGGCGTCGTTTCCCGGTTCACTACGTGCCATACCGACTTGGTCAGAAACACGCCACGCATGTAGCGGTTCCACGTCGCGTAGTTGTCACCGTTGAACTTGTCGATGGTGACCTTGGTCGAGGCGTCATGGGCAGAGGACATGGTGCTTGGGCTCATAACCTGCTAACGGTGTAGAGGTGTTGGAACGAAGCTTGGGGCTGAACGGAGGGACTTCTGCACTTGGTGCGGAGACCGGAGTGAAGGCACTTGAGCGGAAGAAGGAAGATTCAAAAGTGATTGATTTATCGGGGCTTACACTGTCCTCACTACCTAGGTCATCCAATCATTCTACTCATCCAATCATTCTACTCGTCCAACCATGGGTGGATAAACAACGTACCATAATCACAGCGGGATCGTATTGGACCGGTTCAGGTTGACCGGTTATTGGGTACAGCTGGTACACAGTACCAAGACCAGCAACCCTCAATAGGTATAGGCTTAAGTATAAATACAGACTTCAATTTGCACAGTAACACGCAAGTGCCTTCCTGCCCTCAAGAATCGGAGCTACATTGGCCGTACGGGCTCGGAGAAGGTTGGGAATTGCGAATCTAGTGTTGGTAGTGATAACTGGATAATAGATTGGCCAGATCCTACAACCTAGTGAGCGTTTCCTTTACTTGTGCAGATCCGACAGGTTAACCGAATTTACTACTTGGTCGGTTATACCCTAGAAGCTCTCAACGCTCAAGATCCCGTCACAGAGGCGGTAAGTACGACGTAAAGGAAACGCAAAGGCAAGGGACACACCCGCAAGGCAACCCTACGGCCAGATTCACGATCTAGGCCCCGGATCCATAAGCTCGAATATTCGCTTAGGATTCGGAACCATCCACGGACGCAGAGTGAAGATTTTCACTGCTGCTCCACCCCATCCCCGCGTCTCGCCAAGACACTCAAGCTTCACCACTTGAACCCTTCGGAAGTTACCGAGAGAGCAAGATCCCGCCCTACCGACGGGTACACAAGGTGAGGAAAGTTCAACAGAACACGGATCATCGTAGGACCCCCTCCGTTAGTCGGTGTCTGGGCGCAGTTGGTAAGTT
>NW_003306982.1:0-4040 GCF_000142945.1 Phytophthora infestans T30-4
TTCTTGAGCAGCTTCCGTTAACGCCATGTACTCCGCCTCCGTCGATGACAGCGCCACCGTGCGCTGCTTCTTGCTTCTCCAACTAATGCATCCGCCGTTCATCATGAACGCGTAGCCGCTTGTACTGCGTCGAGTCTCGACGTCACCAGCCCAATCCGCATCCGAGTAGCCTTGGAGTCCTTCTTCACTTGTTTCTTGAAACTCGATGCCGTGCGTCTTCGTACCTTGAATGTAGCGGAAGACGCGCTTGAGTGCTTGCCAGTGTGTGGGACACGGGTCCGCCGCGAACTGGCTAAGAACTCCCACTGCCGCAGCGAGGTCCGGTCGAGTTCCAACCATGAGGTACATCAGGCAGCCGACAGCATTGCGATAAGGCACCTTGGTCATGGTCTCTTCATGGTTGCATCCTCCTTCGCACATGGCCTTGGTCAACTTGAGTCCTGAGTCTTGAGAGATCTTGACAGGGTTGCTGTTCTCCATGCCAAACTTCTCCAGGATGTCCTTCGCAAACTTGGTCTGAGGCACCGACACTTATCTTTCCGGTAGCCGCATCTTGATCGATCTCCATACCGAGGAAGTACTTGAGACGACCCAAGTCCGTCCTGTCGAAGCGTTCACTCAAAGCCTTATTCGTCGACTTGAGAAGCTCGTCGTTGTTACTGGCGAGGACCAGATCATCGACGTAGAGAGCCACGAAGATCATGTCTTGGTCATCCCATTTGACGTAGATGCAGTGATCGGCTTTACACTTCTTGAACCCTAGCTCCAGCATGAACTTGTCAATGGTCTGGTTCCACATTCGTGGCGACTGCTTAAGACCGTAGAGCGAGCGCTTGAGATGGCAGACATGGTCAGGATGTTCTTCATCCGTGTAACCTTCCGGTTGCACCATGTAGATATCTTCGTCAAGCAGCCCGTTTAGGAACGCCGTCTTGACATCCATCTGGTGCACCGTCAGATTGTACTTGGCCGCCAGACTGAGCAGGATCCTGATCGACGTGAACTTGGCGACTGGCGCGAAGGTTTCTTCGTAGTCAATGCCGTACTTCTGCGAAAATCCCTTGGCCACGAGTCGTGCCTTGAACCGCTCGATCTCTCCCGCTTGGTTCTCCTTGATGCGAAACACCCAACGACAACCGATTGCCTTTCGACCTTGGGGCAATGGCACCAACGACCATGTCTTGTTCTTGCGAAGAGAGTCGACTTCTGAGTTGCACGCTTCCTTCCACTTGGCCGCGTTGCTGGATTCCATCGCCGACTTGAACGTAGTCGGCATTTCTCCCACTGAATCCACAACGTAGGCCGCTTCGAAATCTTCTTCTCGACCACTTGCGACCGCTGACATCTCCTCCAGCGTCTGCGGCCGACTCTGTCGCTTGCTCCGCGGGATCTCTACCGCTTCCTCCAACGACTGCGTTCGCTGGTGTCGCTTGCTACCGGGCTCGAATTCTTGACGCGGCGCACTGTCTCCCATCGTCTCATCCTCGGACGATGCTTCTTGATCCGTCACTTCTTCTTCTTGAAGCTCCACGATGTCATCTTCAACGTGGCTGCGTCTCCCTTCGTCGAAGACGTCTTCCATGAACTGCGCATCGCGGCTTACTAGCACACGACCGCTCTTGATCTCTTCGAAACGATACGCTTTCTCGTGTTCCGAGTACCCCAGAAACCGACACTTCACTGCTCGAGCGTCCAACTTGGTGCGTTTTTGCTTCGGAACCGTCACATACGCATGGCAACCGAACACCTTCAGGTTCGCCAGCAGTGGTTTCTTACCGGTCCATACTTGGTGCGGTGACTTGTCATGGCTGATGGCACGTGTGGGACACCGGTTACGTAGAAACGCAGCGGTCATTACCGCTTCACCCCAATACGACTTGGCCAAACCAGCATGTTCCAACATGCAGCGCGCACATTCCACCAGCGTCCGGTTCATCCGCTCGGCGACACCGTTTAGTTGAGGCGTGTATGGAGGCGTAAACTTCTGCACGATACCACGACGCTTGCAGAACTTAGCCATCTCGCCCGACGTGTACTTGCCACCGTTGTCACTACGAAGCGTCTTGACGACTTTGCCGGTCTGTGTTTCCGCAAATGCGACAAACTCAGCAAACTTGTCGGCCACTTCTGACTTGTTCCGGAGCAAATATACCACACAGAAGTGCAAGTACTCGTCGATGAACGTGACAAAGTAGCGTTTGCCACTGAATGTCGACGTCTGCATGGGACCACACACATCACTGTGAACGATTTCCAGCAGTTTCTTGGCGTGGTTGGGTGACTTGGACATGTAGCTCACTCGCGTTTGCTTGCCGAGTGCACATCCGTCGCACAGCTCCCACTGTTTCACCGACGTCATGTTGATGCCTGCACCGTAGTCCTTTTTGACGATGGCGTCTAGACCGCCATGGCCAATGTGACCAAGTCGAAGATGCCAGAGGTACGATGTGGTGTCCCCTTTGCGATCCTTCGAGCTTGCCGCATTGGCCTCGTCGGGCACAACTGGTGTCATGCACAGCTTGAACAGCCCTTTGCCTTCACGCGCGCCGAGCTTCCAGTTGAGACCCTTTGCTTCCGCAAAACATCCATCCGTCTCGAACGTCACGGGACCAACATCCTTGGTGAAGCGACCAACCGAGAAGAGGTTGCGTGACAGCTTAGAGATGTGCCACACATTCGTGAGCACACCCTTCTTGGTTCCCCGTGGAGTCTTCATGGACATCACGATGTCGCCGGTCCCGACTGCCTGAACCACACCATCGTCCGCGAGATGCACGTCCACCGGAGACATCTTCTTGTAGATCTTCATGTACTCCTTCGAGTACGTCATGTGCTGCGTCGCACCCGAGTCGACCAGCCACTTGTCACTTGACTTAGTGGCCTTGCTCCCACCACCAGCCAAGAAGAGAAACTCGCCCGATTCTTCTTCATCGCGCGCGACGTTTGCTCGTTGCGGCCTCTGTCGCTCCGCATTTTCACGAATCCTCACCGGACACTTGGCGATTCAATGTCCTTGTTCGCCGCAGTAGTGACACGCGCTTGTCTTTAACGCCTGTCGTCTATTACGCTTACCGTTGTCACTCGTCATGAACGCTTGACCGTGCGCGGCGCCGTCCGCACCGCCACCTTGCTCTTTGCGCTTCATGTCCTCATGCAGCAGCCGAGCCGTCACTAGTTCCCACGACAGTGAGTCAGCTCTCGACTCCAACGCCGTGATGAGGAACTGGTACGACTCGCTTAGACTTGCCAGAAGCGTGATCACCAAGTCGTCCTCGCTGACCGGAGCGCCCACTGCGTCGAGCTGTTCCGCCAGCGTCTTGATCTTGTTGATGTGCTCCAGCACATCATCACCTTCTTCCATCATCGTGGTGAAGAAACGTCGACGAAGGAAGAGCATATTCGCCAAACTCTTCTTCTCGAAGTGTCCTTCCAGCCTTGACCAGGCATCATGTGCACCATTCGCCGACCGAGCCAACGGCAGCTGCGAATCCTCCAATGCGAGACAGATAATCGCCAGCGCCTTGCGCGACTTCCGCTTGAACGTCGCTTGGTCCAACGCGGTAGCGCAGTGCTCCATCTTCAGTTCGCCACTGACGACTTCCCACAGGTCGCGCTCTTCCAGCACCATCTGCATCTTGAACTTCCACGTGTGAAAGTTGGTTCCGTCGAACTTGTTGATGCGGGCGGTCGTTGAAGTGGCGTCCATGGCGTAGGCGTAGTCTTGGGCAGAGTCTGCGGGGCTTGCGCTCATAACCAAAAGGAAGGTCGTTTGTGCACTAGATGATAAAATGCAAAGTGATTGATTTATTGGAGCTTACTCTGTCTTACGTCCAAGTCTGCATCCAATCATGTGGTGCATCCAATCACCAACACTCTGGACTCGTCCAATCATCTGTTCGTTCAATCATCTGTTTGCGCATACATCCGTTTGCGCAATTGACTTACCGTAAACATCGCGGGGTCCTTGGAAACCGGTTTTACTGGTATGCCGAAGCTGGACGAGACGCCTTCTTGACAACACAACCATGAGGTACATCAGG
>NW_003306983.1:0-4042 GCF_000142945.1 Phytophthora infestans T30-4
TTGTTTGGGCACCGGGGTGCAAAGTTTGCCTTGTGGGTGGGATTTAGCCCATGGCGAGCACGCCCCCCGGTATGGGAAGGGACGATGGAATCTAATATGAGCGATGTACGAGAAGGCCACGATCCCCCCAAGACTTACCTCCTGATCCACCTTTACCCTGGATTCACCTAAGACGGCTATGGGATATACTATCACAAGAGTGGATCGAGTGCGGATCCTATGAAGGAAGGATGGTCCGGTCCTCTCTGACGGTGGATCTAGTAGCCACGGCTAATGAAGAGTCAAGATCCACCGCGAGGTACCCCGGATCCCATACTTCCGAGTTCGTATCCAAGGAGAGAGGAATTCCCGACTGGAAGGAACAGGATCCAAGGTTTAAGGGAAGGAGGGATACAGTGGATCTCGAACTTTTGGTAGGGACAACGGAGATCACAGACGATTGCAAGATGATGTTGGATGATTGGAGAGTTCGGATCCCACGGCGAGTGTACCATTACAGTGAGGTGGATCCAAGCGACCT
The DNA here is from genome assembly GCF_000142945.1 of Phytophthora infestans T30-4. Lineage (NCBI taxonomy): Eukaryota > Oomycota > Peronosporomycetes > Peronosporales > Peronosporaceae > Phytophthora > Phytophthora infestans. Next base: position 521 of record NW_003306983.1, read on the forward strand.
GGATCCGGATGAGTGTACCCATAATAGGGTGACCATGATGATTACGTCATATATCCGGTGGATCTGAAGATAACACAGCTGGGATGATGGGTCAAGGGAAGAAGGGACATGCAGCCGAGCCTGGTAAGGGATTTAGCAGATGAAAGACATAGAAGGTAGAAACCCAGGCAGGTATAGGCTTAAATATCAATACAGTCCTCAATTTGCACAGTATCACGCAAGTGCTTTCCCGCCCTCAAGAACCGGAACTACATTGGCCGTACGAGCTCCGAGAAGGTTGGGAATTGCGAATCTAGTGTTGGTAGTGATAACTGGATAATACATTGGCCAGATCCTACAACCTAGTGAGCTTTTCCTTTACTCGTGCAGATCCGACAGGTTAACCGAATTTACTACTTGGTCGGTTACACCCTAGAGGTTCTCAACTCTCAAGATCCCGTCACAGGAGGCGGCAAGTACGACTTAAAGGACAACACAAAGGCAAGGGAACACACCCGCAAGGCAACCCTACGGCTAGATCCACGATCTAGGCCCCGGATCCATAAGCTCGAATATTCGCTTAGGATACGGAGCCATCCACGGACGCAGAGTGAAGATTTTCCACTGCTGCTCCACCCCATCCCCACGTCTCGCCAAGACACTCAAGCTTCACCACTTGAACTCTTCGGAAGTTACCGAGAGAGCAAAATCCCGCCCTACCGACGGGTACACAAGGTGAGGAAAGTTCAGCAGAACACGAATCATCGGGGGCCCCCCTCCGTTAGTCGGTGTCTGAGCGCAGTTGGTAAGTTGGACTCAGCAATCTCGCAGATTTTGCTGATCCTGCTACACCACACAGGAATGACGGATACAGTGGATCTCGAGCTTTCGTGGGACGATGGAGATGACAAACGGTCGCAAGACGATGTTGGAGGATTGGAGAGCTCAGATCCATGACGAGTGTACACTTACAGTGAGGTGGATCCAAGTGACCTGGATCCGGATGAGTGTACCCATAATCGGGTGATTATAATGATTACGCCGTGGATCCGGTGGATTTGAGGATAATACAGCTGGGATGATGGGTCAAGGAGAGAAAGGACATGCAGTCGAGCCTGGTAAGGGATTTAACAGGTAAATACATAGAAGGTAAAAATCCAGGCAGGTATAGGCTTGAGTATCAATACAGTCTTCGATTTGCACAGTAACACGCAAGTGCCTTCCTCCCCTCAAGAATCGGAGCTACATTGGCCGTACGAGCTAGAAGAAGGTTGGGAATTGCGAACCTAGTGTTGGTAGTGATAACTGGATAATACATTGGCCAGATCCTACAACCTAGTGAGCTTTCCTATACACGTGCCGATCCGACAGGTTAATCGAATTTACTACTTGGTCGGTTACACTCTAGAAGATCTCAACTCTCAAGATTCCGTCACAGGAGGCGGCAAGTACGACGTAAAGGAAACGCAAATGCAAGGGACACACTCGCAAGGCAACCCTACGGCCAGATCCACGATCTAGGCCCTGAATCCATAAGCTCGAATATTCGCTTAGGATTCGGAACCAACCACGGACGCAGAGTGAAGATTTTCCACTGCTGCTCCACCCCATCCCCACGTCTCGCCAAGACACTCAAGCTTCACCACTTGAACTCTTCGGAAGTTACCGAGAGAGCAAGATCCAGCCCTACCGACGGGTACACAAGGTGAGGAAAGTTCAGCAGAACACGAATCATCGGGGGGCCCCCTCCGTTAGTCGGTGTCTGAGCGCAGTTGGTAAGTTGGACTCAGCAATCTCGCAGATTTTGCTGATCCCGCTACGCCACAATGGTGCGCGTGCCCAGATCTTTTGGTGACTCGGGATTTCACCGTGAGTCCCAAGAAGATGCTCAAGTGAAGATTGAGCCAGCGGAAGAGGCGTCGTCGGAAGTCGGATCGACGAAGACGCTGCTGAATGAAATAAGATCCGCGGATCGATGGAGTTTTGAGAGGAACTCTGTCGACGGAAGAGAGGTGGATCCGGATCCGGATCTAGAAGAAAAACCTCTCTATCCTCCCCAGGTCCCCTCGGGGACCCCTGCGGATCTTGACGCAAGTCAAGATCCGCTAACAAAACAAGGGAAAGTGAAGGCGAAACGGTATGCATTTGCAGATTCACCGGTTAAGCCAACACCGTACCTAAACCCAAGCCCGCTAGTCGAAGAAACGAGAAAGAAGACGAAAACGAGTAAGACTACGCGGAAGAAGATGCAAGCTCCAGAGTCGGAAGAAGACCAAGCGGGATCCAGGTCAAGCTGGTCCGACAAGGATCTCGAGTTTGTGTATCGCCACCAAGCTTTACGCGACTTCCTGCATCAAGATCCTGTCATGCGGATCCTGAATCCACGTCAGATCGAAGATCCAAGGGAACCGGTAAGAGCACCAACGAAAACGGCGAACAAGTTGGTGGCAGTCAAGGATCTATTACGTTTGCTTACGGAGTCAGGCATCGTAGCTGGTGTGTTCGACGCAGAGGATATCTTCGAGCTAGACCTGGATCTCATAGTATCCGCGACGCGGGACCTCTTTGCCAGAGTGAAGTCCATCACCGGAGAAAGGTCGCGCACTATGGATCCGGTGTCGTCGCCGAGGGTCAGCCAAGCTGCATCCTCGAACTACGAATCCGCCGCTGAGGATGAGTCAGACACGTCGTCCGAACCACGACGCATGACTTTAGGACCCTCCGGGGCATCCATGCTGGAAGCGCGGGCGAGGAGCCGAGGACAGGAAGTCCCCTGTGAACGTGAAGACTAGGGATCCAGTACGCCCTACCCGTGATCTGACCCAATCCAGCCAGGATCGAGCCAGATCCGGCAAGAAGCCAGTGGGATTATCGTCAGATCAGGCTCGAGGTAATCGCTTCACGGATCCGGTCTCGCCAGTGGACCCAGACGGCCACAGGCCCTTCCGACACTTCCTCGGGCACCCTGCAGCGGCACTTTGAAGCTGCGATGAATCGCTTCCTGGCCGAACAGGGTATGAGAGCGCCCGTGCCACAAGTGCAAGTGCTCCACGAACATGGAGCACGGGACGTGGAGATGGAGTCAGTAGAGGGGGACAACTCCCATGATGAGTTCGACCCAGACGATCTGGATGGCCCATCCACTTCGGCAGCCGTGGTAGCAACGGCCACAGCCGGGGCAGGTGGATCGTCCATGATCCAGAGGGTACGGATCTCAGCTATATCGGACTTGAAGGAGTTCACGGGCAAGGATCAAGATGAGGACCGAGCGAGAACATGGATCAGCAAAGTCAAGTCGGCCCTCATGAGAGATCAAGCGTCGGATGCTGAGAAGTGTCTGACCTTTGCGGATCTGCTAGCGGGGCCAGCCAGGAACTTGTATCGGCAGCTGGGCAGATCAACCAGGAACAAGTGGCCAGATTTTCTGCGCAGTTTCCAGACCCAGTACTGTGGATTAGGAGTGTCGGTGGCACGACAATACTACCATGCTCGCCGCAGATCGGATGAATCCCCGTTGGAATACCTACATCGACTAAATGTGGC
>NW_003306984.1:0-4042 GCF_000142945.1 Phytophthora infestans T30-4
CCACAGGGTTCTTTTCGACAATTTACTTTAGGGCACCCTTGGAAGGTGCAACTTCGAAAGTTCGGAGGAATTGTGCCCTGGCCGACACGGGGTTATGAAGAGCGCCCCGTTCCCCAAATGCAAGCGCTTCCCCGAACATGGAGCCAGAGACGTGGGAAATGGAGTACCGTGGAGAGAGGCCAACTCCCCATGATGAAGTTCGACCCAGATGATCTGGATGGCCATCCATTTCGTCAGCAGTGGTAGCAACAGCCACAGCCGGGGCAGGTGGATCGTCCATGATCAGAGGGTACGGATCTCAGCCATATCGGACCTGAAGGAGTTCACGGGCAAGGATCAAGATAAGGACCGAGCGAGAACATGGATCAGCAAAGTCAAGTCGGCCCTCATGAGAGATCAAGCGTCGGATGCTGAGAAGTGTTTGACCTTTGCGGATCTGCTAGCGGGGCCAGCTAGGAACTGGTATCGGCAGCTGGGCATATCCACCAGGAACAAGTGGCCAGATTTGCTGCGCAGTTTCCAGACCCAGTACTGTGGATTGGGAGTGTCGGTGGCACGACAATACTACCACGCTCGCCGCAGATCGGATGAATCCCCGCTAGAATACCTACATCGACTAAATGTGGCCGGTCTACGGGCCAAGTTGAGATCAAGGATGGGGGATCCAAGGTACTACGGGAACACGTGGATCATTTCATCGAGACGGTGGAAGACGTGGATCTGGCCGACAGGCTGACCCTGTTACGACTTCCCGACGCAGACGAGCTTGAGGAAGTGCTGCGGGCGGTGGATCGCGCGAAACACCGCCAGAAGAAGGCGGCGGTCGGATCCGACAAGTATCGCCAAAAGGCTCCGACGCCTACGGCTTCAGCTCGACGTGTCCACCAAGTCACGGCGCCCGACTCAGGAACTGAATCAGGATCCGACGGTTCGGACTCCGACCCTGAAGAATACCGTCGGGTCTGTCTCACTGCGTCCAACGATCGAACGGCGAAGACAGGAGACAACTCTCGACCGGGGGATACCGTACCCGGGGACCGTGGGATGTACAGATCCCGAGATCTCATGGACGGGGCAGCACAAGTCAGGTGTTCACAGTGCGGATCCCGGAATCACACTGAATCTGGATGCTGGAAACATCTGGTCTGTGAGAAGTGTGGCAAGAAAGGTCCATCCGGAGATCATTGCTTCTACGTGTGTCGCGGGTGTGGCGAGATTCACGACGTCGGCAAGTGCCCGATGGAGGAATTCTACAACCAGATCCGCAAATGGTTTGATCCAGCCAAGCACAGAGGGATGTTGCCAGAAGTGGCCGAGAAGATGTTAAACTAGGACGCTCGCCGGGTTTGAATCCGGTACAAGCCGAGCGTTCTAGGTACTGCATTTATGCATTTGTGAACAAGACATCGCTAGATCCAGGTAGCAGGACCCTAGCTCCAGTCGATAATACACGTGATCTACATGAAGTGTCAGTTGCCAAGATCTCTAGTTTGCGCCAAGTGGATGAGTTTGCCAGATCCGAAGTCTCTTCAACCCTGGATCTACAAAGGGGGGAGGCACGTGGTTATTGGGAGAAACGCCAACATGGTCGATGGTTTGAGCCTACCAAGGGTGAAGTCACTGCAGATCCACCTAAGGTCTGTCTGGTCACTGGATCCTATGGATCTGAGGATGTTGGATCCATGGATCTGCTAACAGGAGAGTCCCGTGGGTACTGGAAGTACCATGCCCCGGGAAAGTGGTTCAGACAAGCCAAGGTAGGGGGCTAGATCAACAATGAAAAAGCAATCCTACTCCTAGATAGTGGTGCCGAGGCGTCTATACTGGATACCGCCTTTGCTCGTAAGGTTGGGTGTCAAGTGGATGGGAGTCGGATCCAAGATTGTGGTGGGATTGGTGAAGGCGTGTACCGTACGAACGGGAGAACGCGGATCAAGATCACGCTGGCAGGTTGTTTAGTGTATTGGTTTGACATTTGGGTCGGGAATCTCGCTGGTCAAGACGCCATCCTCGGGATGGATTTCATGGTACCAGCCGGAGTGAGGTTGGATCTGGCGGATGGGACACTTTGTTTCCCTGACGAGATGCGGATCCAGCTCAGCGGACGGCGGCCGTTGTATGGAGCGAAGATGAGGATCATAAGGGCGGATAAGACGACCTAGATCGAGCCCGGGGAAATCTGGGAACTGCCAGATCGGTTAAATTGGGTGGAACATGAGAAACTGTGGGTCACTCGGGGCGAGAAATGGGTACCGACCGTGATCCAGGGACCAGGTCGATCACAATACCTCCAGGTCACGAACGTCAGCGACAAGAGACTATTACTGGACCATTATGAGGAGATCGGACGATGGTTGGCGAAGGACGGTATCCCTAGACGACCTGGATATGTGTCAGTGGGATCCCGCCGCTACAAAGAATGGCAGAATCTGGTGTACGAGGCGACTACCGAGATCGAATCTCTCGCAGAGGTGGAGCTCCCAGCGGAGCCAACTGGCCCCTTGGTGGATCGGCCTTCATATCCAACTCCGCGAAAGATCCTGCAGAGGGATCGACGGGTTGAGATCCAAGCAATGGAAGTTGGATCCAGGACGGGGGACGATCCCCAGAGTCGGCCCTTAGATAACGCAGGGTCGGTGGATGAAGGATTGCAGAGGGCTAAGGCCGAACAGCCAGATCCCGCTGATCCACAAGTGGATCCAAGCTTTCCATTGGATAAAGTGCCTGGATCCCTATCGAGAGTGGCAACACTAGTCAAACCCGAACTGTCGGGCTTAAACTCGTTAGAGGACCAACTGGATCCAACTGGTGGTTTCCCTGATACCAGGGTACCTGAACCCCCGAAGATAGAAGTACTGCCAGGCGAGAGAGGGCCGCGGTGTTTGGATCCAATGGTGGATCCTACGAAGACGGAAGATGAGCAAGTCTGTTACCGTGAAGGCGGGGATCTACACGCCGAGGATCTGGGAGAAGGCATGGCGGTGATCCCGGAGGTACCACTGACCACAGAAGAAGTCACGATTGATGATATCCAAGTGGATCCGGGGGCGAATGAACCTGCTGAAGTGGATCGTCTGCGCCAGAAAATCTGGGAGAGCCGACATCTGCTGATTGGTAAAGGTAATGTCGTTACCCGCCCGCTGCCCGCCGAGTCAAATGTGACATAAGATGTCGGCGACGCGAAAACCGATCGCTCAGAGGGTGCGGAAGGTGGCACCTCAGTTCCGGGAAAAACTATCGGACCTGATTAAGGGCCTGCTGCAAGCCAAGATCATCAGTTTCTCGACGTCCCCGTGGGCATCCCCAGTGGTAATCATCATCAAGAAGAACGGGGTGGATATACGTCTGTGCATTGATTACCGGCTGGCTAACGGTCTGACTCGATTTATGGTGTATCCGATGCCCCTAATCAATGAGCTGTTGGAAGATTTGGATAAAGTACTCTGGTACTGCTCTCTTGACATGTCCAGCGGTTTTTGGGTAGTTACTATGACGGATCGAGCTCGCGCGATATCCGCATTCATCACACCGTTTGGACTGTTCGAGTGGAACCGGATGCCGTTTGGATTGAAGAACGCACCCCAGGTCTACCAACGTCTAATCGATAACGCTCTCTATGGATTCACCCGAATACCGGAGTCCGAAACAGGTGGGTCTGGGGAAGGTCATACGGAAGTGGATCCATTCGAACGCGGGGGAGCCAGGGGATCCTGGAACCCCATCTGTGTTAGGACGTAGATCTTACATCGACGACATTCTGATCCCGGCGGAATCGTGGGATCAGTTGTGCGAGAGAGTGACGTCCTTGCTGGAGGCGTGTACTAAGTAGAATCTCTCTATTAGTGTGGTAAAGAGCTATTGGGGGATGCGCAAGGTGGAGTACTTGGGCCATCGAGTTTCTAAGGAGGGATTGGAGGCGAATCCTAAGGACCTGTCTTCATTAGCCGATTTGTCCTTCCCACAGTCGTTACGGGCGATGCAATCTTTCTTGGGCAGTTTTAAACTACTACAGTCGGTTCATCGAGGATTACGCCCTGTTGAA
>NW_003306985.1:0-4047 GCF_000142945.1 Phytophthora infestans T30-4
GCAGAGAAAACCCACCGGCGTGACGTCGCTCGGATCTCCAACGAAAGTTTGGCAATACTTTCGTACCCATCATATGCGTGTGAGGCATCCCCAAATGGCGAGATGCGAGACGCCACCTTCATGTTGGTACGTCGGACCTGTGGCTAGACCCGTAAGTCCGTGACGGTAGTTGTAGGCCCACGTAAATGAAATCCGTCGAGACTTCGAAGAGACCTTCGGGTGTGTTCACGGATTTGGATCCAAGCTGGAATCGACCTCCATAGTTGTAGACAAGCACCGGCAGGTTACGACCGAGGGCATCGACAGGAGCCCATACATCGAGAAACAAACAGTCCTCTGACGACGTGCAGTCGACGTCCGTATCCGCGAGGTTGCCAGCGTTGATCTCGGTCTCCACGTCAGGCCATTCTGGTGCAGCGAAACGAAGATGACATGTAGGAGGCTTAGCGTAGCGAATGTTCTGAAACTTGTAGTATCCGACGGTCGTGTTGCCAGCGATGGCCTGGACAGTGGTGTAGTCGAGTTTAATGATGGGGGGTGCTGAAGGGTCATTGCTTCTTGCAGTGGATGCAGCAATGACGAATAGTAGAGCGTAGAGCTACATCCGTGAAGTGAAGAGGGGGGGGGGCTTCGAAGCGGTAAATGTGAAAGTGGCAGATTTACGCGAATGATCCTAGCCGTGAGGATCGAAAGATTGGATGCATCTACAGTACCTAAAGGAACTCGGACATTGCGCTGATTCGTACACAAGGTATCACGACGTGATACCTTGTGATTCAAGTAGTCGGCGCTTTGCATCTATAAGTTAGAGTGCAATTCCGTTAGTTTACTCGTCCTGGGCGAGTCGTCCATGCATTATGATCAGTGATCATTCAACGATTCATTGATCAGCGGGTAGTTTGTGATTCCCAAACAATCAAATTATGAAGTTACAGTACCGTCCCGTGGGCCACGACTCGTGGCACGAACCGTGTGGGATCATCTACAGCTGTTGATGCTTTTTGAATGGAGAGTTGCCAGTTCCATATTTTTTAACGACCCGCCGCAAAGCGAGACAGCGATGTTTCTTTTAGAATTGCGATGTTTTTGCTTTGCTGCTTATTTTTAACTCATTTGTGTCGAGCATTCAGAGCTTACTAAAATCAAGATTTTTTCCTTCTCGTCAAAACTTATCACACCTAATTTAAAAAAATCACCTCATATTGTGTCACACTAAAATCAAGATTTTTTTCCTTCTCGTCAAAACTTATCACAGCTAATTTAAAAAAATCACCTCATATTGTGTCACAGTGAAATACTAGAACAAATACTCGTCAGTTTTAAAGTCATCACTACTGCTGCTTTAGAGCTTGACCGAAAAGTCTAACAAATAGGTATGAGATAGCTCTCGTCGGTAATCAGGAGATGCATCGGTCGCCGACCCCGACGGTCAGTATTATCCATACACGATATCCCAACCTTCGATGCTCATGCTTAGATTTTATCAAATTCAAATCGAGCGAACCACGACTTTGTCACATATTTGACGAACGATACCATTCTGAAATGATTGTGGCCAGATTCTACCCAATGACGTTTAAAAAAAAACACTAACTGATCCAATGTCAAATTGTATTGGCGTGCGTTGTCTGGATATTTTCAAAAACATTGTGTTTCCTCAGTCACCCTCCAAGTCTTACGTTAATTTCAATAAGATAAAACTTGGCTACAAATGAGGCTGTTTGAATGTCGTTCTTGTCCGACTTGGTCAACATTCACCCATTCTGAGTTAAAGTTTCACATTTCATTACGTATTACGACCGTTTTACGTAGAGTTGTATCAAACTGTTTGTTTAAAGTTACTACGATATTAGCCAAAGTAAAGTTTCTGTAGTGAACTGTGGGTTTCCACCTCGGTTTCCCTTGCACTTAGAGCCGGAGCTGGGGGTGTCCACCCAAATGTGTCTACAGCCCAGTGGCTAGAAGACAATGGGTTAAATTCTGGTGGTGTGTCTGACGCCTGTCGGCTGACGATATCACAGACACTCGGACAGCCAGTGTCCTTGTGTATTATACTAGGATTTAGTTAGGCCTACTGCATGTTTCCTTTCATGTGGATGCATGTCCATTTCTGACTGCTGCCTGTCGCTCTGATCAAGTGGCAGCAGCATTGAGGAGGAACGGGCTGGCTAGCGCCAGACCCATGATCCTCCTCACTCTTCGATTTGCTAGGAGCTAGCTAAATACATTCGGCCTATACTTCAGTGCGGGTTGGCCCCCGCCTTGCTGGTGTTCCTGCTTCGCTTCAAATCCCGGGCTACACTACAGTTTCGTACAGGTTTACCGAGCCTATGGATATAAATATCCAAAGAATTTCCAATATTACAAGCTAGCACTTCTTTATTTTTGATTTCGCAGCTATTTTTTTCGACCTCTACATGTAGTTCTGAGCGCTACCGTCACTAAGATGACTTTTTTTTAACACTTAAATTACTTTTTAGTGTTTCAAGTCTCGTTTCATTCGCATGCAAGTTACAATACAAGTAGCCCCAACATTTTTTGTCCTAGACAATAGGACCAAAATTCATTGAAGTACGACGGACAAAAAAGTCTTAATGCTTCTATTAAAAACGAGGGTGCTGCGCTCCAGCTTATGTGCGAAATATCTGATACAACACAGATCTGCTTTGTTATTAGTGACACATCTGTCCATTTTAGGATGATAAGCATACTCGGATAGAAGAAGTAAAGGGCTTTATGTACATGGAAGGAAGACCGTGTAAATGATGGTATTGCAAGGCGCTTCATGTAGCGTTTGGTCCTATTTTTGTCCTCTAATGTTAAGGTTATCAGCACCAACACCTGGTGCTGGGGCTAAGTGCAGATAGCCGTGTCGACAGAATCCTGTACCGCAGTGTAACTTCAACATGCATATTGCGTGTCGGGCGTGGCGCGTCATGTGCTTTACCTGCGGAGCAGCCAGCAGTCACAATCGGCAGCACCATTTCCTCACCCCGTGTCGCCGTCGTCGGCACTCAGCGATCCAAGGGTGTTATTATACCCGGTAACTTACCGGTACGTAGGACAAGCGGGTAAATACACGTCTTCACTCGCGATCTGTCTCTTTTGCAAATGGTATTGATAATACTACGGGGGATAAAATCAGCTTGTTTCCTCAGCTCCATCGATTGTATCGATGAAGCCGAGGAAACTCTGTTCTCAAAACGCTAAGCTTTGCAGACTTTTTGGGCCTTTTGATAGTATTATTATAGTTCATTTGGATTCAGGATCATCACATCCGGAAGTTTATCAAAGGCGAAAACCGGGTGCAGTACTGTATACCAGTTTTTATTTAATGAAGTTTTAAAAGCTCGATTTACCGTATTAGCCGCTCTTACTTCGATCTATCCCATTTTTTAACCTCGATATATAAAACAATCGAGTTACTAAAAATCGAGACCACTTCTGATAATTCTGAGCAAAACTCGGATTCAATCTCTGATCCATGTTCACGTAAAATCAAAACAGTTCAAGTTGAGGTCATTCGCTCTTCCGCTGGCCCGCCGTCTCACACTATTGGCGTCGCTTACCTCCCGCACAGCATTCCACTCAAGTACCAGCTTGCACCTTCGTGTTCTTTTTCCTGCGCGTGCATCCACTACCTTCCCATTCTCGACATCACTGTATCATGGACACCAAGGCCCCACTCTCACTCGACGCCTTCATAAAGCTGGCCTTCTGTCTAGAAGGCCGAGACAAACTTTCCAAGGTACAGTAAGCCAGTGGTACAAATACAATCTACAGCGTCTACACTCTCTAACACATCACTAATTCATATCCTAAATCCCCTCTAGATGCTGCAATATGGCAGTCGAGCGCTGGCCTTCTACGTCTTGTCGGCTGACCCTAAGAGCGACGTGGGTCAGCGTCTACACGCGCTCTACAAAGTCATGCAGCAGTCTCGTAAGGCATTTCGCCTTGGAAAGAGCGTCACGTACTACAAGAAACTGCAAACGCTGTCCGGTAGCAAGAGTCTCACTGAGACGCAGCGCTATCTGCAGTTCATTC
>NW_003306986.1:0-4067 GCF_000142945.1 Phytophthora infestans T30-4
AGATTCCATTTTTAACAACCCGTTCTTTGGTTGTTCCTCTCGTTTGTTTGAGTGTGGGTCCAGCTGGCACAGCCCATTTGCCGCGCATAGGACAGCGCTCATCAGTTCTCACGCTCATAGTCCACAAATATTTCGTCTAGGGGTTGCTGAAGCGCATACTTGTGTCTATCTGTGACGCCCTTGAGCTCTCATCCTCTATGTGCGGATTGGGGCGCATAGCGGGAGTTCTGCAGGTGTCTCGCTGTCCTCGCTCTCGGATCCAAATATGCTTCAACGGTGTTCGCTGAGAGAGCAACACTCGTGTCAATCTGAGACGGTGTTACCCTCTCACACTCTGCAGGAACTTCTGGCTCACCTTCTTCACTCTCGTCGTCTCTGTCGTCGCCTGCACCTCCCTCGTCAGCGCCAATGATGCCCTGTTCAAACGCATACTTACTACCGCAGTTCTCCTTCGCATACACAGCACAGAATGACTTTTTGAGACACACTCACATGAGACTAAACCACATCAGACTTACCGACAAACATGTTCACGCCCTCAATGTGGAGCTCCTTTGCAGCATTCAGTGGGTAGTACGAGTGCAAATTGGACAGCCGCGTTGGCCTCTTTGACGTCCATCCGACACGCACGAGCTGACGCCATAGATGACCAAAATCCACATCTCGCACGTCGATTGCTGAGAGCGCCTCTGCTTGAGCTTTTGTCCGCTTGCTTGTTCTGACCGGCATCTTTGCTTGAGTCCGCAAATTCTGTACTGGTGGAGGACATCCACCGTCCACCAAACGTACGGTCCCGAGATAGTGGGACAGTGAATCCACCTACAGCCTTTTTCTCCCCTGTCGCCCACTACCTTTCCAAGCTTATATTTTTTTTGCAGAGAAACAGACTTGATTAAAGTATGTGATCGTCGCATCTGAGCCATTTCCTGTTTATCTTGACAGTTAAGTCGTAACTTACGACTTAAGGTTTTCACTACGTCGTAAGTTACGACGTTGGTAACCAAGGGGTTAACAATAGAGTTCAGCGACGAACGAAAACGCAAAAAAAGTTAGCTGAGAAGGCACAGTTTCAAAGTCCAAAACCGTACATGTTTTCATGTTTCTATGTTTTCATGACTTCACCATGCTTTGACATGAGCAGGAAATCTCTCATTACAAAAGATAGTTTGGCGATGCATTGTAGTTGTAACGGGGTACGTAGCACTAAGTGTACCCTGGTTACATGAAGTGTGACACTTCACACTTCAGGAGTATGACATGTCATACTCCGGGATATTTGGTACAAGGTACCAAGGTCATTCAAAACCAACCATTGGTTAAATGACATTGCATTTCTATAGGTAACTGATAGTTTGTATTAACCACAAACTTAACCTACCTATAAATATACTCAGTTTACAATCTACCTTATTTAGGTCACTTCGCTCTCTTTAATTAAAGAGGGGACCTGTGAACTGCCGTTCACTGAGAGTTTGTATACTCTCGGAAGATAACTTCCTCTAGCGCAAGGTGCTGTGTGACCCCGTCACACTTGGTAGCACTTGTAGTCAATCCACGCCATCGCGGGTAGACTACCTGAACCTCCGAAGTTCGTTGCCATGGATAGGAACGACTTCTCCCATATGAACGACTCTCAGTTCGAGTCGGTTCGGAAGATGGCAGGCATCTTCGGGATGGAGGCCCTGCAGAGCCTGGTGGTATCAACACCGGCTGAGCAGCTCGAGCGCGTCAATGCATTCGACGCGTACGAGCAGGGCCTCATCGCGCATGTGCGGGAGAACCTGCAGGCTCCGGCGGCGGAAGCAAACCCGCCTCACCCGAAGCCAATACGGCTGAAGGTAAAGCCGTATGAAGGGAAGGAAGGCGAGAACCTTCACTTCTGGGTCCGAGAAGTAGAGCTCGCAATGGACGCGGCTCTGATCTCGACCGAGCAACTGCGTGTTGCTTTTGCACTCTCCAACCTTAGCGGTCGTGCTAAGAGTTGGGTGTACACTCGGGAAGCGACATCCCCTGGATGTTTCACATCCTGGGCTCAGCTGTGCGAACAGCTCCGAGCCGCGTTCCTCCCGGCGAACTACGAGTACCGCCAGCGTTCGCGCTTCCTCGCGTGTAAACAAGGAAGACGCGAACTGCACGAGTATGTGCAAGAGATACGGGAGCTCACGGCGTCCCTAGTGGGAAACCCACTCAATGAACACATCAAGATGACTGTGTTCATGGACGGCCTTCGAGTGGGCCCCGCACGCACTCAGCTGTTCCGGGTGCAGGCAAGCACCCTTGAAGAGGCGATTCAAGTGGCTCTTCAAGAAGAATACAGCCATCGCCAGGCGCGTACGCCGGCCTCAGCGTGGCCTGGGAGTTCCTTGTCGGCTCCCGGTCGAACAAGCCCCAACGGACCAGTTCCCATGGAACTCGGGTCCGCCGAACAGCGTGACATCCGCTGCTTCGGCTGTGGGAAGATGGGCCACTTCAAGCGCGACTGTCCCGCGGAAAGACTCCGCAGACGGTCCTTCCCCAAGCCCGTCCTCAAGGGTCGCTGGCAGAAGCCAGGATCCCGGGGACAGGGGAACGCAGGGAACCAGTAGGGGCGGGGCGCCCTACTGGGGAAGAACTAAGTCTTCGTGATGGGTGCGCGGGTGGCGCGTACCACGGGGACTTAGCCCCTGAGAGTCTCCGCACTCTCGAATCGGCGAAGAGCAGCGGCGGGTTGCTCGTAGTACACGGATGTGTACGGGGGTACGATCACCCCTTTAGAATCTTGATTGACTCTGGGGCGTCGAAGAATTTCGCACGCCGCCAGACGGTTGCTCGTAACAGCAACAAGTTGCTCAAAATTACATAGAAATGCTAAAGTAGGGCGCCGCGGACATAATGAGTCGCTGCTTATCCCTAATCCAAGGGATCCTGGCTTCTGCCAGCGACCCTTGAGGACGGGCTTAGGGAAGGACCGTCTACGGAGTCTTTCCGCGGGACAGTCGCGCTTGAAATGGTCCATCTTCCCGCAGCCGAAGTAGCGGATGTCACGCTGTTCGGCGGACCCGAGTTCCATGGGAACTGGTCCGTATGGGCTTGTTCGGCCGGGAGTCGACATGGAGCTCCCAGGCCACGCTGAAGCCGGTGTACGCGCCTGGCGATGGCTGTACGCTTCATGATGAGCCACTTGAATCGTCTCTTCAAGGGTGTTTAACTGCACCCGGAACAGCTAAGTGCGTGCGGGGCCCACTAGAAGGCCGTCCATGAACACAGTCATCTTGATGTGTTCGTTAAGTGGGTTTCCCACTAGGGACGCCGTGAGCTCCCGTATCTCTTGCACATACTCGTGCAGTTCGCGCCTTCCTTGTTTACACGCGGGGAAGCGCGAACGCTGGCGGTACTCGTAGTTCGCCGGGAGGAACGCGGCTCGGAGCTGTTTGCACAGCTGAGCCCAGATTTGAAACATCCAGGGGATGTTGCTTCCCGAGTGTACACCCAACTCTTAGCACGACCGCTAAGGTTGGAGAGTGCAAAAGCAACACGCAGTTGCTCGGTCGAGATTAGAGCCGCGCCCATCGCGAGCTCTACTTCTCGGACCCAGAAGTGAAGGTTCTCGCCTTCCTTCCCTTCATACGGCTTAACCTTCAGCCGTATTGGCTTCGGGTGAGGCGGATTTGCTTCCGCCGCCGGAGTCTGCAGGTTCTCCCGCACATGCGCAATGAGGCCCTGCTCGTACGCGTCAAATGCATTGACGCGCTCGAGCTGCTCAGCCGGTGCTGACACCACCAGGCTCTGCAGGGCCTCCATCCCGAAGATGCCTGCCATCTTGCGAACCGACTCGAACTGAGAGTCGTTCAAATGGGACAAGTCGTTCCTATCCATGGCAACGAACTTCGGAGAGGTTCAGGTAGTCTACCCGCGGTGGCGTGGATTGACTACTAGTGCTACCAAGTGTGACGGGGTCACACAGCACCTTGCGCTAGAGGAAGCTATCTTCCGAGAGTATACAAACTCTCAGTGAACGGCAGCTCACAGGTCCCCTCTTTAATTAAAGAGACCGAAGTGACCTAAATAAGGTAGATTGTAAACTGAGT
>NW_003306987.1:0-4073 GCF_000142945.1 Phytophthora infestans T30-4
CAGGAAAATTGTTAGGAAGTGTTTTAGTTGGAATTGGAGAATTTACCCTAAACCCAGTAACATCATTGTGCTACGCCTCTAAATCGCCTAATATGGAAAATTATTTAACTGATTCCCCTTTAGTCCAAAAAGCACCGTGAAAGTCGTGTGAGAAATTTCTCCTAATAAACCATCCTTTAGATTGCCCTATATGTGATCAAGCTTCTGAATGTGATCTACAGGATCAAACTATGATTTTTGGTTCTGATCGTAGTCGTTTTTTTTTTAAAAAACGCGGTGTAGAAGATAAATACTGTGGTCCTTTTATTAAAACTATTATGACTAGATGTATACATTGTACACGTTGTGTTCGTTTTGCAAATGAAATTTGTGGAATTGATGATTTAGGAACTACAGGTCGTGGTAATAAAACAGAAATTAATTTTTATTATCCAAAAATTTTTAATTCAGAATTTTCTGGTAATTTAGTTGATTTATGTCCTGTAGGTGCTTTAACGTCAAAACCTTATACATTTAAAGCACGTTCATGGGAATTAAAAAAAAAAGAAGGTGTTGATATTTTAGATAGTATAGGTTCAAATATTAAAATTGATATTTTTAATAATGAAATTGTACGTATTTTACCTAAAACTAACTTTAATATTAATAAAGAATGGATTTCAAATAAGACAAGATATTTTTTCGATAGTTTAAAGTATCAACGATTAAAATATCCATTATTAAAAGATGATGAAAATAATTTTCATAAAATTTCATGGTTAGAAGCTTTAAATATAATTAATAAAAAATTAATAACTACTGATAGTTCTAAAATTAAAGGTATTATTGGTGATTTAACTGATTTAGAATCACTTTTTTTATTAAAAAAAAATTTAAATAAATTAGGAATTTTAAATATAAATTATGAACGTTTTTTAAATAATCAAAATTTTAAAATTAATTCAGATTTAACTTCAAATTTTTTATTTAATAATACTTTAAAATCTATTGAAGAATCTGATCTTTGTTTAATAATTGGTAGTGATATTCGTAAAGAAGGTTCTATTTTAAATATTCATCTAATAAATCGTTTAAAAAAAGGGAATTTTAAAATAGCTTATATAGGTAATAAAACTAATTTCACTTACCCTATAAAACATTTAGGATTAACTTTTAAAACCTTGATAAATATTATATTAGGAAAACATTTATTTTGTAAAGATTTAAAAAAAGCAAAAAAACCTTTAATTATTTTAGGTGAAAATATTATAAATCAAAAAAATGGATCGTTTATTTTTTCAAAATTAAAAAATTTATCATTTATTAATAATAATATTAATTTTTTTAATTCACAAACTTCTTTAATTAATTTTTTGGAAATTACTTTCCCAAAACCACGAAATTCATTAAATAATTTTAATTTATATTATTTATTTAATACAAATTTACAAAATAAATTAAAAATGTCTAAAAATAATTTTATTATTTATCAAGGACATCATTTTACAAAAGATGCACAAAATTCTAATTTAATTTTACCTGGATTAACTTTTTTAGAAAAAAATGGAATGTATATTAATTTAGAAGGTTTAATTCAAAAAAATGATCAAATTTTAAACTTAAATACCGAACAACGTAAAGATTCTATAATATATAGAAATATTTATAAGTTTTTAATAAGTAAAAATCAATCAAAATCAACTTCATTTTTTAAAATTACAGATATTTTACCTTATTTATTAAAAAAAAAATTAAAAATTATAAATAATTTTAATTTTAATAAAAAACATTTAAAAATTAATATTGCTTGTCAGCAGTTCGAGTACGCGTCGATCCCGAAAAATCCCAGTAGACGGCTGAGGGTTGACGTGTTGTAGTTGATCTGGATGTTTTGCCTCGATGACATCTCTAAGAATTTGGTGAAATTGGAAGAGCTCGTGGCGAAAATTGGTCGATACCTGGTCACGTAGCGGTATAGCAATGGTGTATGAGGGCGAAGGCTCCATGCGTTGAAGTTTTACCTGGCGAGGTGACATTCGTGGGCGATGCCGAGCTGATACCAAGGGGTAACCCGCTAATGCCGCAGGTTGCGGGGTTGTGTGGTTCAAATGCACCGGTGGCGGACCACGAGGATGGAACCGCAGCATCGACTCGCAATTCTCAGCATTAGGTTTCCTGGGCGAAGGTGCTGTCGACATAATTCATTCACCGGTGCACTCGACGTGACGAGTGGCAATGAAGTTGCGGACAATCTATTGACCATAAAATAAAGAAACGAGCAAGCAGCCTCATCACCAAGAATAGTTAGCAAGGACAGCAAAACGAGACGATTTTAAGCTGGGCGTCACTGCGTCACACGAAGTTCTTATGCCTCATTTAGATTACGAAGCGGTAGCGTTTCTCAGTCCTCCTTTGCTTGCCAACTAGCGATCCAGTGCTACGTCCAGATCACGCAACATTTTCCTTTCAGCTCACAACAGGCCAGGCCCTACTAAAATCCAGCCACCGTCTAGTGTATCTTTGTCTTCTTGGTACGTCTAGAACATGTTGAATCCGGCGCGGTCGTTCTTTCCGCGCGGCAACTCGATCTTCTCCTTGTTCTTGGAAATTACGTCCTCCGTGACGGCATATTGGTCGCGTACGCCCTCGAGGGCGCGTGCGAGGTTAAAGTACCACTTGATATCGATTTCCACGACGGCGGCGATAGCGTCCTCGGGCGCCTTGGTGCCAGCATTGCTCTGTTTCTCCACCTTAGCTGTGACGCTCTTCTCCTCATCGCCGTCCTTGCCGCCCTTCGAGGAGGTGACAGTGGTCGTCGTGCTGGTCTCGGAACTAGCCTTAGCGTTGAGTTTCTCCACCGCCGTGGCGCGCGCCGAGCTGTAGTCGGCCATCGAGTCCCACGTCTTCTGCCACCTCTCGAGCGCCTCTTTAAGGTGCACAAACGCGTACTTTTGCACCTCCACGCCGAAATTGTTGCCGTCCTCGACCTTAGGCACCTGCACTTGGATCCAAACCTGCAGCTGCTGAATGGTACTGATGAGCTGTGCCACCTCATCCCCCACAACCGTCAGCAGAGCCTGCACTTCGCCGTTGGAGCTCACAGCGGCCGGAGCCGCCAGCACCGCCTGCGCGAACTTGGTGCGTAGCTTGGAAGGCGTGCGTTCGCCCGCGTGCTGCTCCAGCAGCGCCTGCACCTGCGCCACGCGCTGTGGCAGCTCCGAGAGCAGAGCAGCGCCAGCGGCGGTCACGGTCTTCTTGTAGTCGCTCATGGCAGAGTGTTGGTCGTGTTGCCTTCGAGATCTTTTTCAGTTGTGACGTGGAGGCGAAAGTGAAGCTGGTTGGATTCAGTAATCACATACATTCACCAACGTCGTGTACAGTACTGCACCCCGTTTTCGAGCCCTTGGAACTTTGATAAACTTCCGGACTGAATCAAAAAGAGCTATCGCTTGTAAGCTAAAATCTAATTTATTTGCAAATCCTATATGGTCCACCCCCGCGAAAACGGGGTGCAGTACTGTACAAGTATCATATATACTACATGTACAGTACAGTCGTGCACCTCCAATTCGACAGGGCGGACCATATCAACAGTGCCAGGGCATAAGTGCACAACGTAAAGCAAAAAACAAACGCAAATCCAGTGCACTGATATTTTATTTGTTAATTCAGTACAAAATTTACGCCAATCTTCTGCATAAGCTTGGCGTCAGACGCGCGAATCGCGGGCGCGCAACAGCGCTTCCGGTCGCGATAGGCGTCCGGCAAGGCGGCAACTTCCGCGGACCGCTTAAGAATACTCTGGACGGTAGTGCGCTTTACTGCTCGGGGGGTCTTAAAGCGCTCCGTTGCCGAACGAGCAAGTTCGGAGTGAGAGCATGCAGGCTGACTTGTGCTTCTCGCACAAAGACTGCTTTTGCGGGACAAGTACTAGTAGGAGGAAGGGCGATGTCCCATTGTCTTTGGCGGTAAAAATCGAGGTGTGTGGTTGCATGAAGACGTCCGATCTAAATTTAAAATCAGATCGATGCGGCGAGTCATCCCTCGGCGAGGAGGGGAAAACCGTGAGGTTAATTGCTAGGGTGGTGATGGGC
>NW_003306988.1:0-4073 GCF_000142945.1 Phytophthora infestans T30-4
TCCAAGCCGAAAAACCCGGGACCTGCTCACGGGCCCTAGCAGGGCACATGGAGCGGCCTGAAGTCTCGCAACAGCGGCAAGAAGCCAAATACGATTCTTGGATCGTGAGTCAAGCGTCTTCGGCTCTGCCATCGAGCTTGGATGAGCGATGGATCGGCAGGCGTTGGACCAGACGCCACCACAGCGGAACCCGCCAGTATCCCGGCCACGAGCTTCAGCGTAAAGCAGCGTGTGTACGAGTATCTGATGGGGGATGTACGGGATCTGAGTCGGGAAGATGCCAAATCCTACAGCATTATCGCTACGGATTACGCGGTGGATCTGAATGACTTGCTCTTCTATTGCCCCCCTACGAAGAGAGTCAACGAGGAACGGGATAGATTGATGAGGCTGGTGATACCGGAAACCTTACAACAGGATGTCCTACACCACTATCACGCTAGCTTGGAAGGCGGACATCAGGGTATTGGTCGGACCTACCAACGGATCCGGGAATGTTTTCACTGGAGGGGACTATTCAAGAGCGTACAACGGTATGTCGGGGAATGTGTGGATTGTGAGACAAGCAAGGGCAGGCCCACAATCGAAGGGGGGTCACCTGGGAATGTCCAAGCGACTTACCCTTTCCAAATCATAGCCATGGATCATATCCCCTCGTTGCCCAAGTCGTTCAAAGGAAACACAGAATTGTTGATTTGGGTGGATCTGTTTACCGGATACGTGGTAGCCACAGCTAGTGCGTCTAGAACTGCGCAGACCATTGCTGAATCGTACGAGGAGTGCGTTTTCCGAAGGTTTGGAGCTAGCGAGATGATTAGACATGATCGGGAGCCAGGCTTTATGTCTGATTTCTTTCGAGCATTCAACCGGATCCTGGGGCAGCGACAGCGAGCAACCATGGCATATCGCCCCCAAGCTAACGGGTCGGCCGAGCGCATGGTACAGACGATCACGAAAGCACTCAAGATGTATGTCCAGGATTTGGATCAGAGGGATTGGGATGAGTACGCAGAACGGCTCCCCTTCGCGATGAACACCGTCCAAGACAGCGATACCCCATTTTACTTGGTACATGGGTGGGATCCCAAATCCACCCTAGAAGCGGTCATTCCGGTATGTAGCACCAAGAAGAGAAACCGAGATCCAAGACGATGGCGACACCAGGTCCAGAAATACTACCAGCAAGCTAGATCCCAGGTGAACGAACGACTGCGGAGTGCGATACAGGATCGAGCGGATCGACACAACGAAGATGCCCGTCCACATCTAATCCAAGTGGGATCGCAGGTGTGGCTTTATTTGGATCGAGTGAAAGAAGGATACGCCCGCAAATTGGCCCATCTATGGCATGGACCGTTCCGGGTGAGCGAGAAGATTGGAGAACATGCGGTAAAGCTGGAAACCGCAGGTACCGAATATCGCCTGTTCCCTGTAGTACACGTATCCAAGCTGAAGCTGGTCAAAGAATATCCGGATCGGCCGCAGATCCGTCTTTCGGTGGATGAATCCGACCGGGTGGATTTCGACGAAGTCCTCCTACCGGAAGATAGTTGGAATGTGGATCGCGAAGACGACGAGTTCGAAGTCGAGAAGATCACCGATATGAGGTCAGGGAAGCGAACTAGATACGGACGGATTTACCGTGAATTTGTAGTGTATTGGCGTGGATATGACGAACCCAGTTGGGTAGACGAGGCAGATCTGAACTGTGGAGCATTACTCTATGATTTCTTGCGGGATCGTACGAATCGTAACAGATTCGGCGTGATTCAGTCGCATGAAGAAGAGTAGGAAGGGGATCCATTGATGTGAGTTGGTCATATCGATGGAGGATGAAGAAGGACCCACAGGAAGGGTGTGGGTCAGGAGGGGGAGGATCGCTGATATGAGTTGGTCACATCGGAAAGAAAGAGAAGACGAATCCACAGGGGAAGGGTGGATTAGGAGGAAGGAGTGAATGTTTATGCATAAGAGTGACGTTTTACGTGTGAGGAGTCCTGCTTGATCTCAAGCACGAGCTTTCAAGGGCCCGAACTATACTGACCCAATTGAAACTGAGTCGTTGGCGCTAGATCCGGATGAAAATCCAGGCGTGGATCCAACCGGATCCGGAATCCAGCCTAGATCCCGGTGTACGCTGAAAGGGTGGATCTCGCCCAGATCCAGGTGTACGCTGAAAGGGTGGATCCCGCCTAGATCCAGGTGTACGCTGAAAGGGTGGATCCCGCCCAGATCCAGGTGTACATTGAAAGGGTGGATCCCGCCCAGATCCAGGTGTACGCTGAAAGGGTGGATCCCGCCCAGATCCAGGTGTACGCTGAAAGGCTCTGACTAGATTTCCCAACCAACGAGGGAATGTTATAGACAGAGAGTGTGGGTTATAATAGCTTATGCAAAGGGCTAGCTCGACCCAATTTCCAGTCGCTAGTTACTGCTACGAAACGAATCCACGAAGACTGAAACTGGGGGCGTGGCGTCAAAGAGTGATGAAGATCAGGTAGTCTTGGGCTGAACGTTGAAGAACTTGCCTACTAGACACTGGATCTGGCGTCCTGGGTGTTGGCTCAGGTCCCCGCGAAACTGGATACGCCAAGGCTCGGCTTCGTCGATCTCTCGCGAGGCTTCCAATAGGCTCGTGGGTTCCGGGCGATGGAGGTTGGGATCCTCCAAGTTGGCTTGACGGGATACGGATCCCGGAAACCAAGCTACTTTATCCCCGCGTCGGGGAAGATGCAAGAAGGATGGATCCAACAAAATATCCACGTCACACCAACCGTCCTGGATTGCCAACACGAGGATCACAAGGACTCTCTTCCGAGCTCGACCAGCATGGCTACGTCGGTTACCACGCTGCTTGTTGAAGTTGGACAACCAAGTCGAACCCTGGAGCTGATTACGAGAGATGGGGAGCCGGTGAGTGCCCTCCCATATAGCAACCCGGTGCTTGGGAGACGACATCCCGGAACGCACGAGCGAATACCCCGAGTCGCCCACGCACATCACCCCTGAAGCTAACTGGATCCACCGGTGTGGTGGCCAGCGTATCCCACGGGGCAGCACTTGTCAGTTCTTCCACGAGAGGTCTGGTGATGAGCGAATCCACATACGTGGCCCTCGGAATGGCGTCCGCTGCCCGAGGGAATATACATTCAGCTCGAAAAGGCAACTCAGGGAACAGGACCGTGATCTTCATTGAGATGACCGATGCCTCCGTACTTTCAGCCAGCATGGCGCGCAGCGAATCTTCGGGGAGGGGTGGTGGACCACCAGCTGGGGCAGGAGGAGCAGCAGGAGCCATCTCCGCGGGTTCAGCGACGACGGAGAGTGCTGCAGGAGCTACCGCAAGAAGTGCAGCAGACTGAGGGGCGTTCGAACCTTCGGTCTTGCCCTCATGAGAAACAAGTCGAGAAATGCGAGGTGATGAGCAAGGTACCGATGATTCAAGAGAAGGATGGGCTTACGTACCTCCAGCTGCACACGCTCGCGACGTCTACGAAGAATTGAGACGCTGAAACGCGTCGGACACGACTCGATTCAGACGCTTGGACATAACGGTGGCGAGATGGTGAATTGAAGAATGAAGAAATGTCACCAACGGGCACCAGTACCGTGGCTTCCATTGCGACAGGGGCAGTTGTGGTGTAGTGATTTCTCCGTGGTTGCGGATTATCACCCGTCGACAAAGACGTGACACCGCCCAAGTTGTTCAAGCGACGAACCCTCGGTCGAGTGATGTACGGAGACGCCAAGGTGCAAGGGGCTCGACGGCGTCATCTCCGAGTTTTCAACAAATATCGGATACGGCCCTATGTCACTGAATCCAGGCTGTCCTTATTATTAATAATGGACTGGCCGGATTCGCATTCAGCGGACCATCTACGGTACGAACCCTCAGTGGCGGTTGGGATGAGTTCGCGGAATACTCAGCGACCTTTGGAAGACACGTTACCCGTCTGGGACAGGGCGCGGACCGCTAAAGATGCTCATGCGACAGTGCAGACGACGCTTGGCATGCAAGAAGACCCATAACGGATCATTGTTCACTTGGTATTTGTATACTTGATTAGGACTTC
>NW_003306989.1:0-4075 GCF_000142945.1 Phytophthora infestans T30-4
GCCTCGGAAGTGATCTGACTTGGTTTAGTCGGAACCGGGTGGAAGCGAGTCACTCGTCTGTCCCGGAAGGGCCGGAACCGCGAAGGGGACCACCCTCTGCGCAGGCCATACAAAGCCGCCGACCCAACTCGGCGATTCGTTGTGGTTTGTGTAAGGAATCCACATCTGGCGATATTTGTGTGTTCTACTACACCACAACTGGTGCCGCGACCCGGGAACAGGAGTGTGTGCTTGTTTTTATAGGTGCCAGCTAACCAAGTTAAGAGGAAGAGAAGAGAAAGAGAAGAGTGAAGATGGTCAAGGGATCAGCAACTCCGAGCGACGGAAGCCCAGCGACGGCTGGAGGATCGCCTCTCGCGGGGTCGGACCCGGCGGATCAACGACTCATCGCCATGACGATGGAGGTGGGACGAACCGTCCAGTTCGACGAGGATGGCCAAGACCAGGAGAGCGAGAACGGAGATGCAAGTGAAGGAGAGTATGAAGAGAAGGCCGAGACCGCTGAGCTCGGAGAAACGAAGACTACCGCCGAGCTACTTGGCGAGGTGGAAGAGTTGACGCTGCAGGTGGGATGCATGGGAGCCCCACGTCCTGTCGAGCGCAACTTATCCGCCGAGCTCGACGAAGGTGCGGACGATGAAGAAGATGAAGAAGAACATGGCGTTGCTCAAGGGGACCGTCCGCCCCTTATTCCGAAAGCGACGAGGAACGCCGATACGCCGAGCGCCAATAAAGTGTTGGCTCGACTCGGCGAGGAGATGAGAACGAGATCGGAATGGATGATGATGTTCGCGCCTGTAGCGATGGCGCAGGCGAAGTGGCCGATGTTGGGCCCCGAGTTAACTCAGCCGGTGCGTGCAGCCAACATCAACCAGTTGGTGGAAGAAACTGTGTTGCTGTTGAAGGCGATGGGCTATCAGTGCAACAGCCGACCTAACAGCCTCATCCTGTCCGACTGGAGTCTGACCCGTTGCGGAGCCGAA
This sequence comes from Phytophthora infestans T30-4, assembly GCF_000142945.1. Lineage (NCBI taxonomy): Eukaryota > Oomycota > Peronosporomycetes > Peronosporales > Peronosporaceae > Phytophthora > Phytophthora infestans. The sequence continues at coordinate 984 of NW_003306989.1, forward strand.
CTCTGGCAATGGAAGAAGAAGCTGAGAGTGGCGTTTGGATTGGAGAAGGCCCCTGGTGGAACGAAGAAGGTGTACAGCCGAGTAGCCGAGTTCAAACCACTCGGCGAGGACCCGAGCAAGATTCCTTTGCCGAAGACCCCGGAGACGAAGAGACGTGAAGTGTTCCGCGCTACGCAAGGGACTCCGTACTTCGAAGACTCTCACATGCTGACTCCACTGAAGCTAAACCCGACTCAGCGAGCGCCGAGTCGTGGGCAGCGGAATGTAGGTCGTTACCGTGAATTGTATGACGCTGCAGATGAGGCTGAGGCTTACGAGGAGGATGAAGAAGACGACGACGCCTTCGACGTGAGAAGTAATCGTGAAGAAACCGTGAAGGAAGAACTGTATTCACATAATAAAAGGTCCATCTTATTAAGGCGCGAATGGATGGCGTGCCACTGGCACTTCGTCCCTTATTCGCCCTTTTGCGCTGCCACTTGTCCACTTCGACTTTTACCGTGGACGCAAGACCATCACCAAGCAACCTAGCGTGACCATGAGCAAGCTGTTCTACGCGTTTGCCGTGCTCGCAGTACATGTACTTACTAGTAGCCCGACAACTGCAGCATCTAACCTACCCGTTAATCTGGTAACCGGCCCTGCATTCACGACACCGGCTGGTGCTGCCCATAGAAGATTTCTTCGATCCATCCACGAGGGAGAGGACAGCTTGAAGCCATCAGCGTTTTCTGAAGAACGCACAGCACTGAGAGCAATGGATTATCTCTTGAAACCGAAGCATAAGAAGCTCGCTGCGGCTCTAAAAAAATCGACCTCGAAACACAAACTCAGTGTTGCTCCGGAGAAAATGAAATCAATTCAGGTTCTAGGAGATCCAAAGAATCCGGAAAGAGAGTGGTTCAAGCGGCTTTATAACAGCAAAAGGGGGGACCCACAAACGTTGAGGAAACTTGGACAGTTCAAGACCGAAGCGCAGCTTTCGCGGTATATCAAATTCTACGTTGTTTGCAGAACTTGCATCGCTTGTTACAGTAGTGGGCGGAGTGACTCATGCCACCGCACACCGCGCATGGTCCGTACTGTGGGCGTCGGTTGTCGCGATTGAAGTCACGTCGACCGCGTTGGTCCTGATTGAACCCACGGTCACCACCTCGGCGATCTTGATTGAAGCCATTATCGCGATCAGGCATGTTTCCACGTGGTTGACGGTTGTCTGAACGTGCGTAGGTGCCTTCAACAGCTGCACGGCGCTCATTTTCGTTAGCCGCGGCGAGGTATCGGTCGTTTTCGTCCAATGAGAAATTACCGTCCGTATTATCAGGCTGAAAGTCGTTGTACTCATCTTGGACATCGTCGTAAGCGTTCGGATCTTCGTTTGAATACTCGGTGCCTCCCTGAGCAGCTTCACGACCTTCTAATTCAGCTAGTAGGCCGTCCACCGTGGCTTCAATGAGTGTCACTCTTGGTTTGTTGCGGCTGTCATCGCGGCGACGGTCATCACGCCGGTTGTTGCGGGCGTACCCATCGTCGCGTCGCGTATCACGACTCTTGGAGTATCGGTACTCACTGTCACGCCTGGCCATTCTCTCCTTGCCCTTGAGAACATCTTCGATGATCTCTTCGAGCTCGTGAATGTCGGCGACTCGAGCGTGGTAGAGACTCTCCGCTAGCTTGTCATCGTCGCATGTTGCCAGGAATTGCTGTACGTGTTCTTATGCGTCGCGACCACTCTTCTCAAAGTGTAGACGGGCGGTCCGAGCGTAGCCATTCAGCCTGTTTATGTAGTCGCACAGATGTTCATTACGTTCCCGCTTGGCGGAGTAGTAACGCGACAGTGCCGTCTGCGTGAACTGCGAGCAGTAGTAGCGGATGAGCGCATCGCTCAACAGCTTCCACTTGCGCTTCGTCTTCTTCGGAAGTTGACGGAACCAATGAATGGCTCCGTCCCGGAGACTTAGCTCAAATGGAATGCACCATTTATCGGCATCTGTGTGGGTTCCAGTCATTTCATAGACGAACCCACGGAGCCACTGCATACAGTTCTCGCTCTTGTTGCGAGAGCCTGAGAACGGCGTGATGCGATCCAGCGGTCGGTGCGAAGCCATTTCAATCCTCGGTGTCGGGTCTACGTCGTTTAGCGTCGCTAGCTCATTCATCTGACGCATCAACTCGAGTTGAGGATCTTCCTCGTCGAATGTACGCACCAAAATGTCATCGTCACTGGACGAACCATCGCCGTCGACTTGACGACGTCCGTCACCACCTTTGGGAGCTCGCGCACCGCCTCGGCGACCGAACGAACCCTCGTTACCAGCGTAAATACGTTGCATACGGCTCTCCGAACGTGGCGTAACCATGTGCGAGTCTTGAAAGTACGGTGAAGCTTCGGTAGTGCCAAAGGCACCACGCTCAGCTCCACGCTTGGTCGGAGGAGTACGAACGAGTCGTTGGGGCGTCGGCGGCAGTGGAATCTTAGACGGATCTTCATCTTGAATCATCGGTCGACTCACAGGCTGCTTTCCGGCATTGATGCCAACGGCGCCAAACGCCTTCCGAAGCTTATTCTTCCATTTCTGGAGAGCAGCTCCGGCTTCATGTGGACTCCAATCCTGGAGCGACATCGTCGATGGGTACGTCTCGTTCTCGAACCCCAGCGACAACAGTAGCGAAACTGAATCCTCGGCAACTTGACTAGTCGAAACCGAGTTGACTGGGTATTGAAGTTCCTGCGCAAGCGCAGGCCAGTCGGCCTTTATCTTGGGGATGGGCTTGAACAGCTGCATCCACTCATCATTCTGCATCAGCGCTTGTACGCGGTCGAAAACGCGCTTGGCGGCTGGTGTATCACCGTTGATAGGTGGGCGAGGTGCCTTCAGCAGTGCTGAATGCTTTGCACTCGCCACCGAAGGTTTAAAACCCTCGGTCCCATCGTCATAATCATCATAGGCCGGCTCCGGTCCCGCAACATCATCGAGCTCGTCGGCGAGGTTCCTCGAAAGGGACTTGGTCGCCCCGCTCAGCCCCGATGATAGCGTGGCCGTCTCCGGCGTCGCTGCGCCTGGCACTGGAGCCGGCGTCTTATCTTCGTA
>NW_003306990.1:0-4078 GCF_000142945.1 Phytophthora infestans T30-4
GCTACTTGAAGCGTACCTGCGACTTAACCCAGCTCCTAGAACATAAAGGCCGACATGGAGGCAAAGTTTAGTACTTCATACACATTTATCGACCTCAACACTACCGCACACGTCCTCCCGTCTGTACAGACAGCATCTTACTTCTCGCGCACGAAGTGGTAGCGAATGTCGATGTGCTTGGTGCGCTTGTGAAACTCGGGGTTCTTGGCCAGCGCAATCGACCCTTGATTGTCCTCGAAAATCATGACAGAATCCTCGTTCTTCATTTCGCCGAGTTCACACAGGAATGCCTTGAGCCAGATCGCTTCTTGAGCAGCTTCCGTTAACGCCATGTACTCCGCCTCCGTCGATGACAGCGCCACCGTGCGCTGCTTCTTGCTTCTCCAACTAATGCATCCGCCGTTCATCATGAACGCGTAGCCGCTTGTACTGCGTCGAGTCTCGACGTCACCAGCCCAATCCGCATCCGAGTAGCCTTTGAGTCCTTCTTCACTTGTTTCTTGAAACTCGATGCCGTGCGTCTTCGTACCTTGAATGTAGCGGAAGACGCGCTTGAGTGCTTGCCAGTGTGTGGGACACGGGTCCGCCGCGAACTGGCTAAGAACTCCCACTGCCGCAGCGAGGTCCGGTCGAGTTCCAACCATGAAGTACATCAGGCAGCCGACAGCATTGCGATAAGGCACCTTGGCCATGGTCTCTTCATGGTTGCATCCTCCTTCGCACATGGCCTTGGTCAACTTGAGTCCTGGGTCTTGAGGGGTCTTGACAGGGTTGCTGTTCTCCATGCCAAACTTCTCCAGGATGTCCTTCGCAAACTTGGTCTGACGCACCGACACTTTTCCTGAAGTCGCATCTTGATCGATCTCCATACCGAGGAAGTACTTGAGGCAACCCAAGTCCATCATGTCGAAGCGTTCACTTAAGGCCTTCTTCGTCGACTTGAGCAGCTCGTCATTGTTACTGGCGAGGACCAGATCATCGACGTATAGAGCCACGAAGATCATGTCTTGGTCATCCCACTTGACGTAGATGCAGTGATCGGCTTCACACTTCTTGAACCCCAGCTCCAGCATGAACTTGTCAATGGTCTGGTTCCACATTCGTGGCGACTGCTTAAGACCGTAGAGCGAGCGCTTGAGATGGCAGACATGGTCAGGATGTTCTTCATCCGTGTAACCATCCGGTTGCACCATGTAGATATCTTCGTCAAGCAGCCCGTTTAGGAACGCCGTCTTGACATCCATCTGGTGCACCGTCAGATTGTACTTGGCCGCCAGACTGAGCAGGATCCTGATCGACGTGAACTTGGCGACTGGCGCGAAGGTTTCTTCGTAGTCAATGCCGTACTTCTGCGAAAATCCCTTGGCCACGAGTCGTGCCTTGAACCGCTCGATCTCTCCCGCTTGGTTCTCCTTGATGCGAAACACCCAACGACAACCGATTGCCTTTCGACCTTGGGGCAATGGCACCAACGACCATGTCTTGTTCTTGCGAAGAGAGTCGACTTCTGAGTTGCACGCTTCCTTCCACTTGGCCGCGTTGCTGGATTCCATCGCCGACTTAAACGTAGTCGGCATTTCTCCCACTGAATCCACAACGTAGGCCGCTTCGAAATCTTCTTCTCGACCACTTGCGACCGCTGACATCTCCTCCAGCGTCTGCGGCCGACTCTGTCGCTTGCTCCGCGGGATCTCTACCGCTTCCTCCAACGACTGCGTTCGCTGGTGTCGCTTGCTACCGGGCTCAAATTCTTGACGCAGCGTCCTCGGACGATGCTTCTTGATCCGTCACTTCTTCTTCTTGAAGCTCCACGATGTCATCTTTATCGTAGCTGCGTCTCCCTCCGTCGAAGACGTCTTTCATGAACTGCGCATCGCGGCTCACTAGCACACGACCGCTCTTGATCTCCTCGAAACGATACGCTTTCTCGTGGTCCGAGTACCCCAGAAACCGACACGTCACTGCTCGAGCGTCCAACTTGGTGCGTTTCTGCTTCGGAACCGTCACATACGCATGGCAACCGAACACCTTCAGGTTCGCCAGCAGTGGTTTCTTACCGGTCCATACTTGGTGCGGTGACTTGTCATGGCTGATGGCACGTGTGGGACACACCACAAATACGACTTGGCCAAACCAGCATGCTCCAACATGCAGCGCGCACATTCCACCAGCGTCCGGTTCATCCGCTCGGCGACACCGTTTAGTTGAGGCGTGTACGGAGGTGTAAACTTCTGCACGATACCACGACGCTTGCAGAACTTAGCCATCTCGCCCGACGTGTACTCGCCACCGTTGTTCTTGTCAAGAAGGCGTCTCGTCCAGCTTCGGCATACCAGTAAAACCGGTTTTCAAGGACCCCGCGATGTTTACGGTGAGTCAATTGCGCAAACGGATGTATGCGCAAACAGATGATTGGACGAGTCCATGATTGGATGCACCAAATGATTGGATGCAGACTAGGACGTAAGACAGAGCAAGCTCCAATAAATCAATCACTTTGCATTTTATCATCTAGTGCACAAACGACTTTCCTTTTTGGTTATGGGCCCAAGCCCCGCAGACTCTGCCCAAGACTACGCCTACGCCATGGACGCCACTTCAACGACCGCCCGCATCAACAAGTTCGACGGAACCAACTTTCACACGTGGAAGTTCAAGATGCAGATGGTGCTAGAAGAGCGCGACCTGTGGGAAGTCGTCAGTGGCGAGCTGAAGATGAAGCACGGCGCTACCGCGTTGGACCAAGCGACGATCAAGCGGAAGTCGCGCAAGGCGCTGGCGATTATCTGTCTCGCGATGGAGGATTCGCAGCTGCCGTTGGTTCGGTCGGCGAATGGTGCGCATGATGCCTGGTCAAGACTGGAAGGACACTTCGAGAAGAAGAGTTTGGCGAACAAGCTCTTCCTTCGTCGACGTTTCTTCACCACGATGATGGAAGAAGGTGATGATGTACTGGAGCACATCAACAAGATCAAGACGCTGGCGGAGCAGCTCGACGCAGTGGGCGCTCCGGTCAGCGAGGACGACTTGGTGATCACGCTTCTGGCAAGTCTAAGCGAGTCGTACCAGTTCCTCATCACGGCGTTGGAGTCGAGAGCTGACTCACTGTCGTGGGAACTAGTGACGGCTCGGCTGCTGCATGAGGACATGCAGCGCAAAGAGCAAGGTGGCGGTGCGGACGGCGCCGCGCACGGTCAAGCGTTCATGACGAGTGATAACGGGAAGCGTAAGGGACGACAGGCGCCAAAGCCAAGCGCGTGTCACTACTGCGGCGAACAAGGACATTGGATCGCCAAGTGTCAGGTGAGGATTCGTGAAAATGCGGAACGACAGAGGCCGCAACGAGCAAACGTCGCGCGCGATGAAGAAGAATCGGGCGAGTTTCTCTTCTTGGCTGGTGGTGGGAGCAAGACCACCAAGTCAAGTGACAAGTGGCTGGTCGACTCGGGTGCGACGCAGCACATGCCGTACTCGAAGGAGTCCATGAAGAACTACAAGAAGATGTCTCCGGTGGACGTGCATCTCGCGGACGATAGTGTGGTTCAGGCAGTCGGGACCGGCGACATCGTGATGTCCATGAAGACTCCACGGGGGACCAAGAAGGGTGTGCTCACGAATGTGTGGCACATTCCTAAGCTGTCACGCAACCTCTTCTCGGTTGGTCGCTTCACCAAGGATGTTGGTCCCGTGACGTTCGAGACGGATGGGTGTTTTGCGGAAGCAAAGGGTCTCAACTGGAAGCTCGGCGCGCGTGAAGGCAAAGGGCTGTTCAAGCTGTGCATGACACCAGTTGTGACTACCTGAACCTGAACGACTCTCAGTTCGAGTCGGTTCGGAAGATGGCAGGCATCTTCGGGATGGAGGCCCTGCAGAGCCTGGTGGTGTTAACACCGGCTGAGCAGCTCGAGCGCGTCAATGCATTCGACGCGTACGAGCAGGGCCTCATCGCGCATGTGCGGGAGAACCTGCAGGCTCCGGCGGCGGAAGCAAATCCGCCTCACCCGAAGCCAATCCGGCTGAAGGTTAAGCCGTATGAAGGGAAGGAAGGCGAGAACCTTCACTTCTGGGTCCGAGAAGT
>NW_003306991.1:0-4084 GCF_000142945.1 Phytophthora infestans T30-4
GGAGCACGAGACGTGGAGATGGAGTCAGTGGAGAAAGACAACTCCCATGATGAGCTCGACCCAGATGATCTGGATGGCCCATCCCCTTTGTCAGCGGTGGTAGCAACAGCCGCAGCCGGGGCGCGTGGATCGTCCATGATCCAGAGGGTACGGATCTCAGCCATATCGGATCTGAAGGAGTTCACGGGCAAGGATCAAGACGAGAATCGAGCGAGAACATGGATCAGCAAGGTCAAGTCGGCCCTCATGATAGATCAAGCGTCGGATGCCGAGAAATGTCTGACCTTTGCGGATCTGCTAGCGGGGCCAACCAGGAACTGGTATCGGCAGCGGGGCAGATCCACCAGGAACAAGTGGCCAGATTTTCTGCGCAGTTTCCAGACCCAGTACTGTGGATTGGGAGTGTCGGTGGCACGACAATACTACCATGCTCGCCGCAGATCGGATGAATCCCCGCTAGAATACCTGCATCGACTAAATGTGGCCGGTCTACGGGCCAAGTTGAAGATCAAGGATGGGGGATCCAAGGTACTACGGGAACATGTGGATCATTTCGTCGAGACGTTGGGAGATATGGATCTGGCCGACAGGCTGACCCTGTTACGTCTTCCAGACGCAGACGAGCTTGAAGAAGTGCTGCGGGCTGTGGATCGTGTGGTGAAGTGCTTTCTCAGAAATAAGAGAATGGACCCGACGCGGGGTCACTATCCCGAATCAGTGACAATTTCAAGTGATTAGAGAGGATTTGGGTGGTCTGGCACGGATGCAAGTTGCCTGTGGTGGATTAGCCATGACGAGCAACACCCCGTACAAATTGACGATGAATCTGGTATGAGCGATGTACGAGAAGGCAAGATCCACCAAGACTTATCTCGGATCCACCCTTACCTGGATTCACTAAGATGGATATGGGATATACTATATAAGAGTGGATCGAGTGTGGATCCTATGAAGGAATGATGGTAGGTGCCATCTGAAGGTGGATCTAGTAGCCACCGTTAACAAGAAGTCAGGATCCACCGCGAGGTGCCCCGGATCCCATACTTCCGAGCTCGGATCCAAGAAGGTAGGATCCCACATAGAAGGACCTGGATCCAGGGTATAGGGATGATGGATGTGGTGGATCTGAGACCTTCGTGGGACAATGGAGATCACAGACGGTTGCAAGATGATGTTGGATGATTGGAGAGCTCGGATCCACGGCGAGTGTACAATTACAGTGAAGTGGATCCAAGCGACCTGGATCCGGATGAGTGTACCCATAATGGGGTGACCATAATGATTACGTCATGGATCCGGTGGATCTGAAGATAACACAGCTGGGATGATGGGTCAAGGGAAGAAGGGACATGCAGCCGAACCTGGTAAGGGATTTAGCAGGTGAAAGACATAGAAGGTAGAAATCCAGGCAGGTATAGGCTTAAATATCAATACAGACTTCTATTTGCACGATAACACGCAAGTGCCTTCCTGCCCTCAAGAACCGGAACTACATTGGCCGTACGAGCTCGGAGAAGGTTGGGAATTGCGAACCTAGTGTTGGTAGTGATAACTGGATAATACATTGGCCAGATCCTACAACCTAGTGAGCTTTTCCTATACACGTGCAGATCCAACAGGTTAACCGAGTTACTACTTGGTCGGTTACACCCTAGAAGATCTCAACTCTCAAGATCCCGTCACAGGAGGCGGCAAGTACGACACAAAGGACTAACAAAGGCAAGGGAATACACCCGCAAGGCAACCCTACGGCCAGATCTACGATCTAGGCCCCGGATCTATAAGCTCGAATATTCGCTTAGGATACGGAACCCTCCACGGACGCAGAGTGAAGATTTTCCACTGCTGCTCCACCCCATCCCCACGTCTCGCCAAGACGCTCAAGCTTCACCACTTGAACTCTTCAGAAATTACCGAGAGAGCAAGATCCCGCCCTACCGACGGGTACACAAGGTGAGGAAAGCTCAGCAGAACACGGATCATCGGGGGACCCCTCCGTTAGTCGGTGTCTGGGCGCAGTTGGTAAGTTGGATCCAGCAATCTCGCAGATTTTGCTGATCCCGCTACGGCACAATGGTGCGCGTGCCCGGATCTTTTCGGATTTCACCGTGAGTCCCAAGAAGATGCTCAAGTGAAGATTGAGCCAGGGGAAGAGGCGTCGTCGGAGGTCGGATCGACGAAGACGCTGCTGAATGAAACAAGATCCGCGGATCGATGGAGTTTTGGGAGGAACTCTGTCGACGGAAGCGAGGTGGATCCGGATCCGGATCTAGAAGAGAAACCTCTCTAGCCTCCCCAGGTCCCCTCGGGGACCCCTGCGGATCTTGACTGCGTCAAGATCCGCTAACAAAACAAGGGAAAATGAAGGCGAAACGGTATGCATTTGCAGATTCACCGGTTAAGCCAACACCGTACCTAAACCCAACCCCGCTAGTCGAAGAAACGAGAAAGAAGATGAAAACGGGTAAGACTACGCGGAAGAAGATGCAAACTCCAGAGTCGGAAGACGACCAAGCTGGATCCAGGTCCAGCTGGTCCGATAAGGATCTCGAGTTTGTGTATCGCCACCAAGCTCTACGCGATTTTCTGCATCAAGATCCTGTCATGCGGATCCTGAATCCACGACAGATCGAAGATCCAAGGGAACCGGTGAGAGCACCAACAAAAACGGCGAACAAGTTGGTGGCAGTCAAAGATCTATTACCTGTCATGATTGTGGCGTGGATGACATGTGGCTTGAGGGCCACAATTCGAAGCCGTGTTCCGTTGCACAGCCCTAGATCTGGATTCAGGTTCCGCATCATCATGACAGGCATTCCTACCTTGAGGGTCAACTTGTGGGGCGGCATTCCACTGATATTCATCGAGTGGAGTACCTCCTGCTCAAAGAAATTGCCGTCACCGTCGTCTTGTACAGAATCGGAAGACATGTATTCCCGCGCTTATCCAGTTAATCGATCGGTCACTGCTTCATTGATGCGATGCACGATTGCGTTCGTGGTCGTGAGGATCGTTCGGGTTAGCGAAATACTCGTCGGGTAGCATCCTCGAGGTTATTATCTCGCCATACATCTCGTCAATGATCCGATCCATGCTCTGGAAATACGCCAGACGAATTTTATTGTCCTCGTCTCTGCACAGTTGGATTATCAATTCAGCATTATCGCGCGGATCCTCATGTATTCGCTTCCTAGGGACCCCATCCTCTCCGGGAAGAACCCCACGAAAAGTTTACGTGTAGAGTTATTGGGACCGGACGGAATCGAAATTAAACTTCTGCCGTCAACTAGAGGAGCAAGTTCCATCGCCGAGCTTTCTGAGTGACCGCCGAGTAAAGCTGTTCGTAGACAGCAACCACCCAGAGATCGCAAGGTGTCACTACGACGGTTGTCTCGCGCTTGTACACCAGCCACAGTTCGTATACCTCAGCGAGCTGGGCGGGCGTGGCAGCCGGGTTAACGTCAGGGTGGAGACCCATCAACACACTCGACTCGACGATACAATGACGACGCTCATAGAGAGCTACGAAGTAACGAGTCATTTGGCCGTCAGTCTGGATGGGCCTCCCCGCCGAGTCCAAGGGACTGTCGCCGCGAAGCTTCACCCACATATCTCCAAGAACTTGCATCAAAGTCGAGGTCGGGTCAAAGAAGCCAAACACCGCCGAAGCTTCCTCTAGTATCGACGGAGAAAAAGAAGAAAAGGGAAGCTCGGGGGAGCATCCGCCGAAGGACGCTGACATGGATGGCTCCGGGTCGAAAAACGTCCCATGATAGCCTCGAAATGCCGTCAAAGAGGAACACGGCGTAGACGGCACACGTACTCTTGGCTCCCAAACGGGTTCCGTCTGCACGCCCTCCGCCTCAGTGTATCCCAATAATGCTTTCCAACCACCGAGTTGAGCGGAAATGCATGGATATGATACTTCGCGCAGTTGAGCTCATTTGTAAGAAGTCAAGGCGACAATCCCTTGGACCACCGCTTGCGCAAGGCCTCGAGGTCCCGTAACCGTCCGCCATGCGGAAAGTGTTAAGAAGCTGCTGGGAAGGCGCCAACCCACCAGAGCGGGACCGTTAAAGGCAAT
>NW_003306992.1:0-4089 GCF_000142945.1 Phytophthora infestans T30-4
CCAGGGACCGAAGGGTCACAGTGGCCATCGTCCTGGCCGGTTTGCTCAAAGTCGCTCGGAACCTTTTCGAAGAGCGCCGTCATCTCGCTGTCATTGCGCGCGTTCAACAAAGATGCTGCAGCGCCCACTTTTCCAGCGACTCCGGATAGGTGGTCGAGTCGTCTTCCTGATCACGCATACCGTCCGAGCTGCCCGAAACGCAGAATACTGCGTCCTTTCTCTCTGAAGTGAGGGATTGTGCGACGGGCCATCGTCACACATCGTCACCGCGGGTGCCAATCAGCTTATAGAGTAGATTTACCGGTTGGCGTGGTCTCACGACCACGCCTTTACCTTTCAATGTCAGAGTTCTTTTTGCTTGCTTCCTCCAACAGTATACGCTACGTAATGGGTTGGCTTAGCCCCGTTACAGAAGCACACGAGGAACAAGCGGGTCGTGGATAATGTCAGACCCAGCACCTATTCTAATGTACCGGACGTTATTGTAATCAGGGAGGATGCCAATTTTCACCATGATAACAGTGCTTCTTCCGGAGTATCCCCACTGCCGCGAGCAAGCTGACCGCGCGTAGTGCAAACTATACTCGCATTGGAACCTTCAACCAAAAGGAGCTCTCATTTCTCAATCAGCTTTCCCTTTTGAGTAGTAGCTGCCTTTAAGACGACCACCACATGGACTACAACAACGGAATTGACCGTAGACGCCGCCACTATATAGGAGAATTCACTGAAGCAAACAGCGTCAATAACCGGAGTGACTGCGAGCTGATCAAAACATAGGCTAATCGTAGAGCCTGAGCCAAACCTCTTATCTTTCAGACGTCAACATGCTTCTGAAATCCGCGCAGATGTGCGGTGTCGAGCACGCCTCTGTGGTTGCTGCTCCTCTCTTCGAGAGCTATAATCACTGGGTGGTTGCTGCTCCAAGACTATTGGAGGCGGGGTTGAGAGGGATCTTCGCCGGGCTTCAGATCGGGACTGGGACAAGGCCCGTCGCGTGTCCTCCTCCAAGGCGTCATCAGCGGCTCGAGCCTCCTCCGAATCCTCCGGACTTTCATCGTCGTCGTCGTCGTCATCGTCCTCATCGCCCAGAGTGAAGGGATACGGGCCGGAGGACGACGTACGCTTTGATGACGGCCGGATAGGAGGTCTGAGCGTCGGACCATCGGATTCCTCATCTTGTGTCCTCCGAGCTGCCAGTCCCATCAGGGGGAAGACACGTTTGGCCTTCCCCTTCCCGGTCCAGTACGAGCCGGCGGAGGGCTGATGGAAGCGGGCTGGGGAACGGCGGAGTCGTCACCGAAGGACCAGTGGTGGATCCCGTCTTGGACGCCGATCCCGGTTTGGATACGGCCGTAGATCCCGCCTTGGCAGTGGATCCAGCCTTGGATCCCACTCCCGCTTTGGACGTAGCAACGGATCCAGTCTTGGACGCCGTAGACCCAGTCTGGGGTCCAGATCCAGACTTGGACGTAGTGGCAGATCCAGTCTTGGACACCGAGGTAGATTTGGATCTAGCGGTGGATCCAGACTTGGATCCTGCACCCGACTTCGAGGGGGAAGCGGAAGTCTTGGACGCGGATGTGGATCCCGCCTTGGACACAGAGGTGGATCCCGCTTGCGAAGCCATTTTAGAGACCGGAGTCGCTTTGGGCTTGGCTTTCGGGGAAGCTCGAGCATGCTTATGGGGACGGGAGGATCCGGTGCTAGGAGCGGGAGATGCACTACGCGGGCGTTTCGCAGCCGACAAATCCGCCCCACTTACAGACGGTTAATCATTCCTGTGTACTCTGCGTCATTCACCGTGGTGGCCGAGAGGTAAGCGTTCGCAGAAATCACTATCTTCCACTCAGGAAGGCTCCACAACACCCATGAACAACTCCCGTAGCCACCGTACTTTTCTGCCTTCGCTGATCCGTCAAAAGTCATGACGAATCCACTGTAATCACGGGGAAGCCTGGCGTACAGCAACGCGGGGTCCTTTCGAATAGTCGGAGAACCCTTGTTAGGGGGTGCTATCGGCGCGAGTGAGTATTCCAGGTCGACGAAGCTCGTGATGCTTGACTGCAGTAGCTGCGCGAAGGCGACATCCTTCCTCTTCACGCGCTGCACCTTCAAGTGCCACTGCGATAGCAGCACTGCGAGCTGAACTGCGCGTCCGAAGAGAGACTTCGACGTATGTACCCACTCTAGCGTCGAGAATCGTGTATAGACATGTAGCGTCTTTCCTGCCAGCTGGACGTAACAGATCTTTAACAGCAGAAGTAACGCCAAAACTTCTTTCTCGGCAGGATGGTAGTTCATCTCGGACTCCTTGAGCACGCGACCGAGGAATCGTACGGGGTGTAACTTGCCTTCGTGTTCTTGCATTAGCGTAGTGCTCAACGCCCATTCGTTCGCAAAGAGCATGACGTGAACTGCCTTCGACCGATCGAAGTGCCTGAGGATGGGTGAATGTGAAACACTCGCCTTCAATTTCTCGAAGGAACGACGTGCCACAGAAAGGCCACCTTCAACGGCAAAGTCTTCATCCTTAAGCTGGTACACTGCCGCACCGTAGACCGCAAAGTCTTAAATGAAGCGGCTGTAGTAATTAACCGCTCCAAGAAACGACTGCATGCCCTTCTTACTCGTCGGAAACGAAAGCTCGGTGATGGCCGCAAGCTTCTTGGGATCAGCCCTCATACCTTCTGGCGAAATTTTATGCGACAGAAAGTCCACCTTGGGTTGGCAGAAGATGCTCTTGGTAAAGCTAATGCTTATCCGACACTGTGCAAATCTTGCCAGCAATCGGTCCAGCGTCGCCAGGCAGCTGTCGAAATCCTTGCTACCAAAGCAAATATCATCCACGAACGACCGTCGACCAAACACAGGTGCCAGCGATGATTCGCCTGGCTCCCTGCTCGTAAACATGTCAGCGACGGGGCTGTTGACGAGTTGAAGTTCAGGGTCGGCCTTCACCGGTGCTTCGCGGTCTGCCGCGAACTTCGTTTGAAACGAACCCTCGGTGCTTGGCCCACGACGTTCCTTGGCCTGTTCTTCAGCTAAACGCATCTTCTCCAAGTATTTAAACCAACCTCCTTTAGGTTGAACGAACCCCCAGAGTGCGTTGTCAATCATACGCTGGTAGATCATCGACGCGTTCTTTAACCCGAAGGGCATGCGTAACCACTCGAAATGTCCGAGTGCGCAGACAAACGCCGACACTTTACGTGCTCGCAAGGTCATCATGATCGCCCAGAAGCCGCTTGCTGCATCCAGCGAGCAGAACCATAGGTAGCGCTCGAGATCTGTTAACAGGTCGTCGACTAGCGGCATTGCATACTCCATGATCGTGGTGATAGCATTCACCATCCTGTAATCAATGCAGAGCCGGATGTCCAGCCCGTTCGTTTTCATCACAATCACGATTGGCGATGCCCATGGACTGTCTGAAAAGACGATCAGTCCTGCTCGCAACAAAGCGCGCAGCAACTCGTACAGTTTGCCGAGAAATCGTAGCAGCACGCGCCGGGCACGCTGTTTAATTGAGGCGTGCCTCTGTGTGTCGATATCGCATCCCGCGCCGTAGGCTGGCGGCGGCAGTGCGTTACCACTAGCAATCAGGATGTGCTCGTGGTTCTTCAGCGTCGAGACCAGACGTTTTCGGCGATCGGTCGACAGCTGAGGATCAGCAACATTGGATGCATTGTAGTCTATTGTCGTGTTGATCTCTTCGGTCAGGTCCGGCAGGAATGCCAGCTCCTTCGCGTAGTCTTCTAAGCCAATGTTGTTAACCGGGTGTTCGTAGAAGGCATTTCTCGTATCCTCTGTTGCTTCATATCCTTCGGTCGTTAATACTCGAGCAACCGAGATGTACGTTCCGTCCAAAGTCGCTACGGACTCTTCTCTTGACTCAACATCGGCATTCGCTTTGATTTCAACAGTCGGTACTGGGTCCATCACCTTCCCATCCTGGTTTTCCATCTCTGGGCCACCAGCCGAGTCGCTGTTCGCAATATTGAATGCGCAGGCAACCGACATATGGGGCTGTTGACTTTTGTTCAGCGCCTCGGTCGGCCGTTGTCTTGACAGTTCGGCATTCGCACA